>NW_008433255.1:0-373 GCF_000622305.1 Nannospalax galili | reverse complement strand
TTTTTTAATCTCAGTCAGGATTTCCCAGTCTCCAATCTTCCCTCAAAGTCTTAATCTGCTGTTTATGACTTTTGAGATGGTTGCTGGGGAAACCAGCCACATGTCACATAGGATTAAAATGCAATTTCAGTTGGGAGACAGCACAGGGAATCACAAATCCAAAGACACCTAAGTCCACATTGATTAATCCAGTACCAGAAAGCAGGGAAGCCAAGCTTCTAAGAGCAATGACTTTTGAAATCAATTATTTGCTTCTCAGCCAAAGGGGTGGAGGATACAAAAAAGGCCATAAGACTCAGGTAGTGGCTCTTTTTAAAAAAAATTGATTTATTATGATTTGTGTGTATATGTGTTGATTTATTATGATTTGTGT
>NW_008433254.1:0-373 GCF_000622305.1 Nannospalax galili | reverse complement strand
CTGCAACCTCTCAACCTCCACCTGCAGACTGTTGCACGCACAGGCTGGAGAAGTCAATGAAGTTCCCATCCCAGTACATGGGACTGCAGAGCTCAGCTGGGGAGGGCAGGCTCCTACTGGGGGCATGTGTTCTGGAGGAACTTCAAAGGTGACCTTGAGTCCTTGTAGCTCTTCATAGGGCAATGCATCTTTCTTGGATTCTGAAAATGCAGCTCTTAGGGGTGTTGGGCAGTCAGGCATGAGAATGAATTCTGCATTTTCCAGCTCCTTTTGAAGCCAGCCAGGACAGGAGCTGCTGGCCCCACAACTGTTCCCCATGTCCTCGGTGGGACTGATTAAACCTTCCATACCACGGTCTGCTTCCATTGTTCCT
>NW_008433253.1:0-373 GCF_000622305.1 Nannospalax galili | reverse complement strand
GGTGTGGGGCTGTGGCCTGTGTGTGCTGGAGGCCGACTCTCTGTGGGAAGGTGAATTTGGAAGTAATGAATTCATGTCCTTAGCTAAGAGGCTGTTTGTTTCTGAACACTGTGGCCCAGAACTATCTAGCATTTGGAAAGCCTCCGTCCTCTTCTAGAATAGTGATTTCCTGGCCAACTCATTTTTTAAAAAACTTTATTCATTTGTTTTAGTTTATGTGTGTGAGTGTATTGCCTGCATGTATGTAAGTGTACCCGTGCTGTGCAGTACCTGCAGAGGCCAGAAGAGGGCGTTGGATCCCCTGGAACTGGGGCTACAGGCTGTTGTTAGCTGCCCTGTGGGTGCTGGGATTCAAACCTGGGTCTTTTGCAAG
>NW_008433252.1:0-373 GCF_000622305.1 Nannospalax galili | reverse complement strand
CATATAAGAAATCTAGTTCAGTAAGTTATTTTGTGTTGTGTATGAAGGTGGTCCTGTGGGCGGGGACAGTGGGGGTAGGTAGAGGAACCATGGTTGTCCAACTCAGGAGTGTGTATGTGAGTGTATGTGCATGCCAGGTACAGCTCTAACCATGTGTAACTTTTCAAATTTAAATTAAAATACAGCACAATTAGAAATTCAGTTTCCCTATTGAACTAGCCACATTCAAGTCTCTCAGTAGCCAAATCCACTTGGCCAGCACAGATAAACTTTTCCTCATTGCAGAAAGTTCTATGTGATAATGCCGATTTAGCTGTTTGACGTATTTGTGAAATGGATAGGGAACAACTTTTTTGCTCATCTCCGGGGCGTT
>NW_008433251.1:0-373 GCF_000622305.1 Nannospalax galili | reverse complement strand
AGCATGTGATTATATATATATATATATAATTTGTGCATCTGTACAGATACAGGCACATCAGCTACAAGTGTCCTGAGTCCCTCCCCCCAAATCCCACCCAGGAAACAATACCATGTCAATTCACAGTTCACACTTTGATGCCATTTGAAGTCCACATGTGCTGTGGAGTCTAGGAACATTCATTTATGTAGGATGAACCTGAAAGTCAAAAGCATTCGTGACTCTGTTAGTCTCAAACTGGGGTTTTTTTCCTGACTCCAGAACTGAACCTTTTCATTCTCCTTACTCTTCTCAAATTGATTTGATGACAAAGAAATGGGTAATTGTTGCCTCCATGGAAGTTCTACTGAGATTACCCCTGCTGTCTTTGGAA
>NW_008433250.1:0-373 GCF_000622305.1 Nannospalax galili | reverse complement strand
AGAAATAATATAGTCTCAGCTTTAATGCTTTTTACTCATGCATTTACTTATTTCTCAGTCAGTAAGAATTAAGCAGGTCACCACTTTTCACTGGGGCAGGAATGAGCTGACACTGGTGTTCCCCCAAACTCAAGTGGATCTTTTTGAAAAGTCATGTCCATGACTTCCTTTCAGCCCCACTTTTTAACACCTCTCATTGACTCTTCATCCTGTTTTAAACAAAATACTATTTACATTGCTTTAAGAGACCCTCCCCAGTGTGGTTTGGCCTCCCTTCAACAACAGCATCTGCCAACACTTCCCTCATTCACTACTCCAGTTGTGTAGGCTTTGGTTTCATTCAGCTGCCCCAGCTCCCACTCTCTGGGATCTC
>NW_008433249.1:0-373 GCF_000622305.1 Nannospalax galili | reverse complement strand
GCAAATATGATCTGATAAGACTTACTAGGTTGGAAGCTGGATGCAGCAAACCTTCCCCTAGTCAGGTTATGGAGGAGATGTCCCTAAACCTGCCTGACCATGAGCCCAAAAGCTCATCTTTTGGGACCTGGATTTGACGGCAATCTGATGTTATTTGTCTGTGCTTTTCTTATTCTGTGTTTTGGTCTTGTATCTGTGTTCATCATGGCTCAGAGTGTGTCTAAAAGTGCTACTCCATTAGAGAGTAGGTTGAACAACTTACCTGATTTCAGGTCATGTTTTGGATACACCTAGTTTTAATGCAATTATGTCATGTTATGTGTCTTGTGCTGAGATCTCAAGTAATTCTGTCATATATGTCTATGGTTATTGT
>NW_008433248.1:0-373 GCF_000622305.1 Nannospalax galili | reverse complement strand
ATTGAGCATGTTGAACTACAAAATGGATCCTTGTAATGACACAAAGGGGCACTGTGATGGCACAATGAGAATTGTGATGGCACAATGGAATATTTTCAAGTAATATTGTAACACTGTGATGGCGTATTGGAGCAATGTCATGGCACATGGGGACATAGTGTTGGCACAATGGAGAATTTGATGTCACATTGGATAATTGTAAAGTCATCTTGCAGCATTGTGATGTCACATTGGGAGATTTTGATAGCACAAGGGGCCACAGTGTTGCCTCATTCAAGCACTGTGATATCACACTCGAGCACCATGATGACACATGGGAGCATTGTGATATCACATTGGGTATTGTGAGGGGACACTGAGCACCGTGTTTGCA
>NW_008433247.1:0-373 GCF_000622305.1 Nannospalax galili | reverse complement strand
TGTATGTGCATATGTATGTGCATGTGTGTGCTGTGCCTGTGGAGGCCATAAGACAGCATTGATTCCCTAGAACTGGAGTTATAGATGGTTGTGAGCTGCTTGACATGGGTGCTGGGAATCCAGCTCCTGTCCTCTGCAAAAGACACAAAGTGCTCTCCAGCCTTTCAATTCCTTTATTCCTGTATCTCTGAGATGGGGTCCCATGTAGTTCAGGGTGGCCTCAACTTTACAATGTAGCTGAAGATGACTTTGAAGTCCTGATCTTCCTGTTTGCACCTCACCAGTGTTGAGATTATAGGTGTGTGCTGTTCATGACTGACTGGGAGAAAAGTCTAATAAACTCTATGTCCATTTTTAAACTGAAGTTTTTTTT
>NW_008433246.1:0-373 GCF_000622305.1 Nannospalax galili | reverse complement strand
GCACCTTCTCCTTGCAAGAGGGGGTGGGAAGATTATAAGAGCCAGAAGTGGTAGATGAATACAAAGAAACTGTGTTGTCTGGACAGCACAGAGTAGTTGCACATATGGACCCACAGTGTTTATGACAGGATGCACAATACCTGTGCAAACCCAAGCCAGATGACCATGGACTGGGGAGGTGGGCAGGAAGCCCTAGCCCTAACTGAGAATCTATTGGCAATTGATGGATGCTGAGAGAGGAAGTCAGTTTTCCTTACTGGTGTGATGCCTGGTAAGTTGATCAGACTTTGGGGCATGGACCCACACCCAGGAGCACTTGGGAGGCATGGATTGGAATCCATAGTCTTTTAAAAAACAAAAAGAAAAAGAAAAG
>NW_008433245.1:0-373 GCF_000622305.1 Nannospalax galili | reverse complement strand
AATATACTCATACACATAAAATAAAAATAACAAATAAAATATTTTTTAAAATAATTTCAAATCTCAAATTGGATATGGTGGCTCATACCCAAAATCCCAGCATTCAGAACTGAGACAGGAGGAACACCACAAATTTGAAGATAGCCTGGGCTACATAGTGAATTCAAGGTCAGTCAAGACTACATAGCAAGCCTCTCTCTCCCTCTCCCTATCTCTCTCTAGATTTCTTTTTGGGGGGAGGGATTTTAGTCCCAGATGGCCTGAAACTCTATGTAGACCAGGCTGGCCTCAATCTCACAGAGATCTGACTAATTCTGACTTCTGTGTGCTGTGTGTGCCACCATGCCCAGCACAAGATTTGTTTTGTTTTTTT
>NW_008433244.1:0-373 GCF_000622305.1 Nannospalax galili | reverse complement strand
ACGAAACACACATTATAATGGGAAAATGGTAGGTTAGAAGCAGGAGGCCCTGCTCCTGGCTCATGTGAACACAGCAAGTCACATCTTCCACCTGGGCTTTGCCTACAAAATAAAAGCTCTACACGGAAGTCCTCTGGCATTTGAAGAAACAAACAATTCTCAGCTAAGACTGTTTAATATACTGCATGAGAAACATTGCAAATTTAGCTTTCCTCTGCCCAGTTCTTACTTAGGGAGGCAATGCCAAAGAAGGAAGACCCTGAGGCCAAGCTTCACCAGCATCTAAGGAAGCTCAGTCCTGAAGGAAAGGCATCTTGAGAGAAAGCACCATGAGGCTGCAAGGTCAGGGAGCTGTGCAGAGGAAGGCTACAAA
>NW_008433243.1:0-373 GCF_000622305.1 Nannospalax galili | reverse complement strand
TTTTTTTTTTTTTTTTTTTTGCACAGGACCACACTGTATAGCTTAGACTGGCCTCAATAATCCTTCTACTTAGTATGTACAACCACACCTGGCTCCCACTCTCCCACTAAGGGTTAGTGCAGCATAGTGGGGCCTCAAAGGACACAGTTACTGTTACAAAAGAAGTAAGAGATAGTATTTTGGAAAAAAAACAGTGGATACCCTCTTTGGTAGCAATTCATTCAGTTATTACAGTGGAATGGGCTTGGACTCAGTTGGTAGAGTATTTGCCTAGCTTACGTGAAGCCCTGAAATCAATCCTTAGCTTCACCAACAAAGCAAGGTAGCACACATCTGTAATCCCAGCACTCAGGAGGTGAAGGCAGGAGGATCA
>NW_008433242.1:0-373 GCF_000622305.1 Nannospalax galili | reverse complement strand
ATTTCCCTGCAGGAACACCCCCAAAGCCCACAATCAGGGCTGAGCCAGGCTCTGTTGTCACCAATGGGACCCAGGTGGCCATCTCATGTGAGGGAACCACAGAGGCCTTAGAATACTATCTCAATAAATGTGGACAAAAAGATCCCTGGTGGCGACAGACCCCACTGCACCCTAGGAACAAGGCCCATTTCCTCTTACCATCCATTGATTGGCAACATGCAGGCCGATATGACTGTTACTACAGAACCCGTTTTGGCTGGTCAGAGCACAGTGACTCCTTGGAGCTGGTGGTGACAGGTGAGAAGACACACAGGGGTCCAAACCAGGGTTTACTCTCAGGAAAGGGGTCTGCTCTCAGAGATATCCTCCCTCA
>NW_008433241.1:0-373 GCF_000622305.1 Nannospalax galili | reverse complement strand
AGTGCCTTCTCTGGGCCCCAGGAGCACTGCTTCTGGGCTTGGCCCCACCCTTACCTCCCTCTGCTTCCCTGGGCCTGCAGGACTGGCTAGCAGGCCTCTCTCCTACCCACAGGCCTCTCTCTGGGGTAAGGCCATTGCTCCCTCCATGCCTTAACTCCCCCAGCCTCATTCACCCTCCCATCTCTGCCTCTGTTCTCTCCCCCGAGTTTGGGCCCTGCCCCATTCTTTGTCTTGGTGCCCCAGACACTTGGGGAACCAATACTGCTCCCTGATCCTTTTCATCTAGACTAACACTAAGGTAGTGCCTTCTCTGGACCCCAGGAGCACTGCTTCTGGGCTTGGCCCCGCCCTCACCTCCCTCTTCTTCCCTGGG
>NW_008433240.1:0-373 GCF_000622305.1 Nannospalax galili | reverse complement strand
TTCTGCTCTCTTTTTGGGTCTCTAGAACTACACTCACCTAATCAGAATACACTGCGGATATTTTTGTTCATAACCACTCAGAAGGCCCCATCTAACCACCAGTCACCACCTGCACCGTTAACACTCCGCGTAGAAGACCCACGTGGTGAATCACTGACTTCTGGCTTTCCTCAAAATGCTCTGTAGACGTGATGAGGAAGCATGAACGCTACACAAAGTTAACGTTCAGTTTCCGGGCCTACCAGGGTGTATATGCCCAGGGCAGGACGAATCTGATGTCGAAAGAAAGCCTTCTGGTCGGTCACAAAAGATCCTGGCAGGAAGCAGCCTTCAGAGTAGGAGCTCAGAACTAGATGGTGACTCTGCACCTGCT
>NW_008433239.1:0-373 GCF_000622305.1 Nannospalax galili | reverse complement strand
CCCCCCATCATCTGAGGGTTCTTCACCAACAGGGAGTTCTCTGGAGACAGACTGACTCTTTCACCATATCTGAGGCTTCTGCCCAGTTAGACAGCTCACTTGAGCCAGCCTTCCTGACTCTACTGGCAGCTTCAGGCAGAGGGACTCATTCCTGCCTCAGCCAACAGAGACCTGAGACTCTGGTCTTTAAGACCTGTTGCAGACAGGAGACCTGCTCCTGTTACTCCCGTTGGTGACTAGCAGACTTGCTCTGCAAGAGACTCTACTCAGCTGGAACACCATAGCCCTCTGAGAGTTTTCAAGCTGTAACCAATCTTTTTTAAGAAATATTTGTGGAGGCTGGAGAGATGGATCAGTGGTTAATAATATTGCT
>NW_008433238.1:0-373 GCF_000622305.1 Nannospalax galili | reverse complement strand
ACAATACTGACCTGAAAACATGGAAAGGCAGGCTGTGGCCTCTGCCACTAACAATGTGACGTTGGGACAGTCCACAACCATCCCTGGGCCTCGTTTTTTTCTAATACTTTGTGAAAGAACTAGGAAGACTCCCAGCATCAATCTCTGGCCTCCACACTCACAAGCACAAGCAACCTGCCCCCCTTCCTGCCCATGAAAATAATAATAGCAATAATTACCCCTCTTGATTGAATAGCTATCACCTAAGAATCAAAAATTTTGTGTATTTCTGAGAAGTCTTTCAGATGTACAACACAAATATTCTAAGACTTTGTATATTGACTCCAAAGTTAGATATCAGGATGTCAGGACTTTACTGTATGAATTGTTCAGT
>NW_008433237.1:0-373 GCF_000622305.1 Nannospalax galili | reverse complement strand
TTAAATAAATAATTAAAAAAATAATGGTCGTGAATGGCGGAACTGTTCAAATATTTCTCTAAAGCCCTGTCACACTTTATGTTGTAGTACTGGAGAAATGCAGCTACTAATTGTGCTCAACCTCAGAAGCCCATCTTGATCTCTGCTTCTTGCATTTCCATTCTAACTCTTTGTGTCTGTGCTCTGTATACCGGCATAGTTGGAGTTGTGTACGTCACAAAACTTCCCTCCCTGTATGTGAATGTTGGCTTATATCTTGCTGCTTCATGACCAATGGCAAGGCTTAGAACACTTCAGGTGTTCTATAAACATTTGCATGAATGGAAAGTTGATTTTCAGAGTTTTATTGATTTTTTTTTTTTTTTTTTTTTTT
>NW_008433236.1:0-373 GCF_000622305.1 Nannospalax galili | reverse complement strand
CAACTCTCCCTCTCCCAGTAGTTTCTCAGCTAAGCTTGGAGCTTCTTACCCATTTCTCCTCTTCTACCAGGTTTTTTGTCAGGTTTGAGCTCACTTGGGTCTTGTGTAGCCTGTCACTTTTGCTGTAAGTTCATAGGAGTAACTTCCAGCTGTCTGGAAAACTTTGTTTCCTTGTGGTCTTCCACCATGCCCAGAGCTTACTGTCTTTCTGTCTCCTCTTCACAATGGTCCCTGAGCCCTGGCAGAGGAGTAGTTCCTTCCTGTACATTGTTTTGCTCAGGTATTTTGTCACAGTAACAGCTGACTAAAACCATACCATATATGTCTTTATTACCTCAAACACTGAGTATCCTGAGCAGCATTAAGCACCTTC
>NW_008433235.1:0-373 GCF_000622305.1 Nannospalax galili | reverse complement strand
CAAATACACCAAAAACCATTGAATCGCATGCCTTTAAATGAAGGATTCCATACAGTGTGAACACATCTCAATAAAGATGTTGTTAAAGGAGTCTGAGCTATGGACCTGGGGGAAATCAAGCACATGGCCCAGGACATGCTAAGCACATGCTCTAGCACTGAGCTGCACTCCCATCCCAGATAAGGAAACTCCAAACCCACTACCTTCTGAGGAAGGAAGATGGAGGCTCCTGTAAGGTGGGCACAGCAGCCACACTGTGGCATGTAGGTTTCTTTCAGATGGAGGAAGGCTGGTCCTGCACAGGAAAGGAATCAGCTGGATCTGGATGGAGCTGGCCCCAACAAGAACAAACATGCTGAGCACCAAGAGCAGG
>NW_008433234.1:0-373 GCF_000622305.1 Nannospalax galili | reverse complement strand
TGTATACGGAAGGCAGGATCAGGTGAGCACCATGAGACCATCAGGGAGATGCCAAGTCTGGAATGTCAACCAGAATGGGGTGGCTGATACTGTCATATTGATTCAGGAGGGAGGCCAAAGAGTCAGCCAAAAGCAGCACAGCATATGAAAAACAAGATGTGTGGCTCTGCCTAGTCAATGGCTTTTTTCTCATTTTCTAGAGATGATGGCTAAGGAGACACCTCAGCTTAACTGGGCTCCAGGGTGTCATAGCCCAGCAGGGGTGCAGGGCAGCTCTCTCAGCAGTGTGCAGGCCTGGCTTCATTCCTGTAGTTTAGGGACTTGCTGCTTCTTATAGCTGTCATTTGCAGCAGTTTCCCTTGATCCTCCCAAA
>NW_008433233.1:0-373 GCF_000622305.1 Nannospalax galili | reverse complement strand
AAAAAATTTTATTGATCTTTTGTAGTTTCATGCAACAGTTCAAATCAAATTTAGGCCCTTCCCCCATCCATGCGCCTCCATCTCCCCCATTCCCCCACCAGACATCACATACTCTGCCATACATGTTAATTCCCACCCAGTCAAGCATTTGTACTCAGATGTCCTTCAGTGTAAATTCATCCTCCAGATTCTAGTCAACCCATTCAGAGATCATATGTAAGGCAATCAGTCTCCAGTAGTTCTCAGTCTAGGGTCAGTCCACCACCTATTTCTCTCCTCTCCTCTGGGCCAGTGTTTAAATGAGTTGGCATGGGTCCTGTGCTCAATTCCACAAATTTACAAGTGCAGGCTTCCAGTGGCCTGAAAGCCTCTG
>NW_008433232.1:0-373 GCF_000622305.1 Nannospalax galili | reverse complement strand
ACACACACACACACACACATACATACACATACATTTTTAAGACGGGGGTCTCCCTGTAGCCCCCAGCTGGACTGAAATTCACTGTGTAGTCTCATGGAGATCCACGTGCGCCTGCTGGGATTGAAAGTGTGTGCCATCACACCTGGCTGCATTGAATTATTTTAAAGATAGATTTATCAAATATTCACAGTACTTGTATAACATTTCAAAAGAATTTTTTTGGAGTGATTTTAGGTTTACAGAAGAATGAGTGGAAAATAGTATTTCATATACTCTCCCTCCTGGATACACAGGCTCCCCCACTATCTCACGTCCAGTGTAACCATTGGCTGCAATCAATTGAGCCTGTATCACACTTCATTGTTGTTCAAGG
>NW_008433231.1:0-373 GCF_000622305.1 Nannospalax galili | reverse complement strand
TATTGCAAGTAAATTTAGGCTGCAGATTTATGGAAATCACAGAATTGAGTCATTCAGGGAATAGTTACCTTAGAAGAATTAAAAGCTATCGAGTCCAGGATTTCACTGGTATGTCCATATTTTATACTCAGTTTTCTCAGAAACAAAACTCAAGAATGTGAAGGCAAGTTGCCTGGGGTGTCAGATGATTTGGGGACCTTGTCCACACCTCCTCTACCTTGTACCTATTGTGTGGACCACAACCAGTGCCTGAATAATGTGTGCATGAGGGGTGATGAAGATCAATCATTCAAGATCTGACAACTCTGTGATATCCATCATGCTCTGGGGCTCCCCGTGGAATCATGGGGATCTGAATTCAGCCAGAGTTGTA
>NW_008433230.1:0-373 GCF_000622305.1 Nannospalax galili | reverse complement strand
TAGCTGTGACATATGGCTAAGGTAGCAGTGGAGTGAAAGGAGCACTGCTGGTTCCTCCTGCAGGCAAATCTCTTGCCCTTCAAAGCCTATACAGTTTGGCAGCCTTGGTACCAGCCATGGAAAGTCAGGCAAAAATAAAGCAGAAGACAAACCCCTGAGGTAGCAGCAGAACTGTTAGATCACAGAGAGTGACCTGTTGTTGATTTTGCATGGACCTTCCTTTTCATTTCCTTGAATACTTACCCTCTACAGAACCAGAGTGGGATCAAGACTGACCTTGTGAGCATTCACCCATGATGCTCCTGTTGTAGGAGGATATGGGGCAGTTTCTGGGTCTTCCCTTCAAAAAAGAGCCATGGTTGTCTTTAGACTG
>NW_008433229.1:0-373 GCF_000622305.1 Nannospalax galili | reverse complement strand
TGAAGCATTATTCCTACAGAGCATGGAAAAACTGAGGCTTTGCCTTTAGCAGAGGATTGGCTTGTACCTGCTGATGATATTTTACCATCAGGATGTGCAAGTGTGCAGGAGGACTTACCTCATTGTTAATAAGTCTCCACTTTAAGGCTGTTCACTAAATAATCTGGGTTGCCATGGTGAAAGAAAGTATTTTCCTCCCACAGTGCAAGAATTTTGTCAATTGACAAAAGTTCTCATGTGCAGATTTCATTGGCACTGGTGACATTGTACAGTCAGATATGGGAAGAAAAGTGTATTGCAACAGAAAAGAATCTATCTTGCCAGGAGTTAGACTATAAAGAAAAACCTTTCTCTCTCTCTCTCTCTCTCTCTC
>NW_008433228.1:0-372 GCF_000622305.1 Nannospalax galili | reverse complement strand
TTTGTGCTACCCTGTGCTCAGCCAGGTAGAGATATGAGATAGAGATAGTCGGATATACAGAGCGAGAATTCAGGGGCAAAGTTCAGAGTCAAAGTCAAAGATGAGATGAACATTTTTTATTCATCAGCATATATGTGGTATTTAAAGCTTTAAGACTGGGTGAGACCATCAAGGTAATATAGATAGGAAAAGAAGTTCAGGGAGTAAACTCTAATCTGGTATTTTGAGGTCAGGACTATAAAAAAATGCAGAGGGGGCTGATGGCTCAGAGCACCTGCTACAGAAGCATGAGAACCCAAATTTGAATCCCCAACACTCCTCAAAAAGCCAGGCATGGGGGCTGGAGAGATGGCTCAGCAGTTAAGAACACTG
>NW_008433227.1:0-373 GCF_000622305.1 Nannospalax galili | reverse complement strand
GTAGGGTTACAGAGATGGCTCAGCAGATAAAAGCATTGGTTGCTGTTGTAGATAACCCAGGTTCAAATCCCAGCACCCACATGGTAGCTAATAGCACTCCATGACTTCAGTTCCAGGGTATCAGACACCCTCCTCTGACCTCTGCAGGCATTGCACAACACAGTTTATCTACATGCACACAGGCAATGCACTGAAACAGAGAAAATTAAAAAATAATTAAATAAAAAACATTTTAACATAATTGAAAGTGAGCATAGAATCATGGAAAAATTCATAGAAAACTTTGGATTTTTTCCTGCTACTTAAATAAGTATCAAATGCTTATTTGATAAAACAGAGTTTCTCAAAGATTAGACACAGTAAGGAAAAATCT
>NW_008433226.1:0-373 GCF_000622305.1 Nannospalax galili | reverse complement strand
TTTGCCTGACATGAGACACTCAGCTGGTGGTGACACCATCAAAAGCTCATTGCTTGAGAGTTACTGAAGAAATATACCTTGATCTTGGTTTAACCAAATGGTACACAGCCAGTGTGATGGTATCTCTGGGGAGGGAGATTCTCTTCAACTTTCCCCCACCAGTCCCCTTGCCCTTAGAGGTTTACTTTGAAAACTTATAATTGCAATTTTTTTTGTCTCTCCCTCTCCCTCCCTCTCCCTCTTTCTTTTCTGAGACTGAAGCTCACATAGCCCAGGTTGGCCTTGAAATCACTATGTACCTTAAGCTAGCCTTGAACTTCCAACCCACCTGCTTCCACCTCCCAAGTACTGGGATGAAAGGTAAGTGCCACCA
>NW_008433225.1:0-373 GCF_000622305.1 Nannospalax galili | reverse complement strand
GGTTGTTCCTCATCTGAAGTCCATGTATTGCAGTGTGCCTTGGTTAATGGGGGGAATGCTCTTCTTTGCAGAAAGATTCCAGCCATCAGTGTGGAAGAAGTGAAAGGAACAAAACTACCACCATCTGGTGACTCCACTTGAGATAACAGATCTAAGCCATGAGATGGGAGGCCCCCACCCCAGAACCTTCACATGGGCTGCCCAGGCAGTGGCCGCCATGGGAATCCACTGTGCATCCTATTATCTTTTTTCTTTAATCAATTTATTTTTATTTTATATGTATGAGTGTTTTGCCTACATACGTGTAAGTGCAGCTATGTCATGCAGTGCCTGTAGAGGCCAGAAGAGGGCATCAGATCCCCTGGAACTGGAG
>NW_008433224.1:0-373 GCF_000622305.1 Nannospalax galili | reverse complement strand
AAGAGGGGGCAGAAAGATTGTAAGATCCAGGGAGGAGGTGCAGGACCATATAGAAACAATCCTACAGGCACCTGGGACCCTTCTCATACAAAGCTATAGCAATGGTGTCAGCATGCACACAACCCATGCATACTTAGGCAGACAAACACCCAGCGCAGAACTGTGGAAATAGACAGCAAACCCCAACCACAGTCAAAGAATTATTGGCAGCTGATTGCTATTGGGTGAGGAAGAGCTGATCTTCTTGAAACAAGAGACTCTAGATGGGCTCACTAAACCCCGGTGGACAAACTTGCATTGAGGGACATCTTGGGACACTAATTTTACATAATAGGCCTTAATAAAAATGACAGAATGTATGAACTCCAGTGGG
>NW_008433223.1:0-373 GCF_000622305.1 Nannospalax galili | reverse complement strand
TTCTCAGTTATAAAGATCCCCCCATGAAACTAGTCAACAAAACAAAGAACACTAAGAGAGCTGGTCTTTTCCTTCTGGCTGTACCAGAGGTTGAGTCAAAGACTGGCTGAGACTATTTTAATGGTACTAGGCAACCAAAATTATTGTCTGGTCTTAGCTCACAGCAGCTTTTCCAAACCAGAAAAGCTCCAAGAGCTCTCTGGAGAATAAGCATTGAAGGTTTTGCTGAACTGCCACTTTACCTTTTGGTTTCTTAGCAATGTACAGGGTTAGTTACTGATGTGCAATTTAACACTAACATCAAAATTTTATCCATGGCAAAACAACACCTTAAGGAGAGCTTAAAAAATAATAAAAGCAAATAAATAGGGGG
>NW_008433222.1:0-372 GCF_000622305.1 Nannospalax galili | reverse complement strand
CACAAAGATCCCCCTGCCTCTGCCTCACAAGTGCTGGGATTAAAGGCATGCGCTACCACACCCAGCTACTCTATAGACTTTTTAAGATATTGCTGGGCTAACAAAATGGCTCAGTGGGCAAGGCCCTTACAGCTAAGGCTCATGACCTGGTTTGATGCCTGGTACCCACATGTGCAAGTAGAGAGTGGACTCTCAGAAGTTTCCCTCTGACTTCCACATGTGTGCCCTGACACACGTACAACCCCATTCTCTACTCAGACACACAAGATAATGTAATTTCTTTTCTTTCTTTCATTTTCTTCTTCTTTTTCTTAAACAGGATCTCCCTGTAGCCCCAGCTGGCCTGGAACTCGCTAAGTAGACCAGGCTGGC
>NW_008433221.1:0-373 GCF_000622305.1 Nannospalax galili | reverse complement strand
CTATCTAGAAGGAAGAAGATGGCGGCTGGGTAAGGAGATGATGTGCTCTCAGGATATCAGTAGCTACTCTCTTGGGGATTATTTACATGCTACAGGCCCAGTACAATTTGTCTTGAATGTTTTAGTTCATGGCAAGACCATGAACCCAAGCCAGAATTTAAGGTACTTGGATTTAAGTAGAATTTAGCACATATCTCCAGCTTTGCAGTTATCAGCAGGAAAGATATCATGGAGAAATTCAAATATATACACGCTGTAACCGCCAGTGAGGGAGAAAAAAATGGACTGATGCTTTGCTTCTCCTTCATTACCTCAGCAGCTGTGCAGCAGGGTGTTTTGCTCACCCTAGACGGCACCTCCTACTGCCTCAGTC
>NW_008433220.1:0-373 GCF_000622305.1 Nannospalax galili | reverse complement strand
TTTTCTTCTGTAATTACCCCAAACTAAATCTTTTTCTAAAAACGTTCATATCTTCTTCCTCCTAAATCCAGTTTTATGCAGCAGATTCAGAATACTGTACAAAATAAGGTTCTAGTGTGAGAAAATGACTTATGCCCAGAGAAAATAACTGATCCCCAGAAAAGTGCCCAGGATACATCCCCAGAGACACTTATCTTTTCGCCCTAATGTTAATCCAGCTGCTGCCTATTATGACATTTTCCAGCTTATTAATTTGCATATTGCGACTATTTTGTCCATTATTAAAAATGCTTCAGTAGCATCTTTGGTCATCTACAAAGCATTCTCCAAGGTTCCTGAGCCATAGTTAGCGTTTGCTGTCAGATGGACTGCC
>NW_008433219.1:0-373 GCF_000622305.1 Nannospalax galili | reverse complement strand
CTCTCTGAGATCTTAGCCAAGGGACTGGGAAGGAGCCTGTTGTCACAGATGATCCAGAGATCTTCATGTAATGACTGAACCCATACTACTCCCTCCCAGATTTTTGAGTTGGTACCGAACTTCCTGGTATCCCCCCTGGTTCACTACAATTATCCCCTGTGAACGAGATGAGGTATGAAATCTTCTTTACAGGTAAGATAAGAGCAGAGCCCTCCTACAACCCAACCAGGAGACCTGAGCTCTCCTGAGTTTGGATATGGTCACTCACCTTTTCATTATCCATTCCAGCCCCTGCCAGGTGGTGGTGTGTCTTGAGTACATGATAAGAAAGGTAGAGATAAACTGATAATCCTCATTCTGCACGGCAGTTGCC
>NW_008433218.1:0-373 GCF_000622305.1 Nannospalax galili | reverse complement strand
TTCATCCCTTACTTTAATGTTTCTCTCAGCTCTCAGCAAAGAAGCTTCTCCATGCAGCAGATGGTTATCAACACAGAGACCCACTACTGTCCAAAGTGCAGAGAATGCCATGCAATAGAGTGCTTGCCCGTGAAGAGGACACTGATATCAAGCCTCTGCCTCCAAGGCGTTTTCTGAAAAGTCTCAGAAAACGAGAGCACCAAAGCTGGGCACGGTGACAGATGAAGACTAATCCCTGTGAGACTGAGGTCAGCCTGGTCTCTATAGTCAGTTCTAGGCCAGCTGGGGCTACTGGGTGACCTTGTCAGAAAACAGACACACAGAAAAACAATAATATACAGCAAAACACAAGACTAAACAGAAAATGCAGATT
>NW_008433217.1:0-373 GCF_000622305.1 Nannospalax galili | reverse complement strand
CCCCCCCACTCCCCATTCCTTTCAGCAGAGTACTGACTTGCAATGCAAGCTGCAAAGCATCTGATCGCCTAGCAGGTGGAAGAAAGCTTTTCTCAAGCCTATTCGATGCCCAGTCTACTAAGCATGCCACTAAGCATGACAATGCTGCAGGCCTTGCCCGCTGGATCTGTAATTTAACTAGCAGAGCTAATCTAAAAGAAACAGCTCTCCACCAGGACTCAGAGGCTTCTAAGCACTGGAGCGGTTATGTTTCCTGGCAAGTTTAAAGCTCTCAATGCATCTCTGCTGTGCCAGTCCAACCCTCCAACTGGAGAAAGCACAAACAGGAAAAAAAGGCACCCAGAGACAGTTCCTTTGGAAAGGAACTTCAGTG
>NW_008433216.1:0-373 GCF_000622305.1 Nannospalax galili | reverse complement strand
CTCTTAGAAATAGAAAACAAAGGAATTTGAATATTCTACAATATGTGCAGATAGCAAAGAAAATTGGGTGGGGTGTTCATGCCTATGGACTTGTATAAAAAGTCAGATTACAACCTCGGGTGTCTGTCAGCTGCCATCCACCTTTATTTGGGGAAGGGGTTCTCACTATACATAGGGTTCACCAATAGACTGGCTGGTCAGTAAACTCCAGGGATCTGCCTGCCATTCCTACAAGCACAGTTTGTCACATCTGACATTTTATGTGAGTTCTGTGTATCAAACTGGGGGCCTCATGACTGCAAGTTGCAACCTGAGCTATCTCTTCAACCTAAACAAAGAGAAATTCTTTTATTTCTCATTTATCAACTACTAA
>NW_008433215.1:0-372 GCF_000622305.1 Nannospalax galili | reverse complement strand
TTTTTTTTTGAGAGAGGATCTCCCTGTAGCCCCAGCTGGCCTGGAATTTGCTGTGTAGAACAGGCTGGCCTCAATCTCACACAGATCTACCTGCTTCTGCTTTCTGTGTACTAAGATTAAAGGTGTGCACCACCATGCCTGACTAAAATTTTTTTTGATTTATTTATTTTTATTTTATGTGTATGAGTGTTCTTCCTACATGGATGTAAGTGCACCCATGTTGTGCAATGCCTGCAGAGACCAGAAGAGCATTGGATCCCCTGAAACTTGAGTTACAGACAGTTCTTAGCACCCATGTGTGTGTTTGGAACTAAAGTCTTGTACATCTCCATCCACCCCACCTCCCAGAAACTTTATAACCCAAAAGAATAT
>NW_008433214.1:0-373 GCF_000622305.1 Nannospalax galili | reverse complement strand
AAATATCCTTCAGTGTAAATGAGTTCACTGAGTCTAGTCAACCCATCCAGTGGTCATACATAAGGGATATTCTCGCTCACCCAGTAGCAATCAGCTTCAAATAGTTCTCAGCCTAGTGCTGGCCTGCAACCTATTTCTCATCTCCCCATTGGGCCTTCATTTAATTATCAAGGGTCCCGTGCTTGACACCCTCTCTGTCACAGGCTCACAGAAGCATTTAGGTTGTTTCCACTTCTTAGCTATTGTGAAGAGAGCATCAACAAACATGGATGTACTATGAGTCCTTTTTGTATATGCCAAGGACTGGTATCACTGGATCATGTGGTAGGTTCATTTTTAGTTTTTTGAGGGCTCTCCACACTGCTTTCCATAG
>NW_008433213.1:0-373 GCF_000622305.1 Nannospalax galili | reverse complement strand
TCATATGATACTGCATGAAGCAGAGAGCTGAGATTAGAATCCAGGAAGTGATTCTAGAACTCTCATCTCTAGGCACCCTACCACCCTCTTCTAGAAATTACTCTCTGTCAGACCCAAAGCTATGAACTGTTGAATACACTTCAGTATTGAGGTAGTGATGGTCCCTCCATCATTGATCACCATGGCAGTAATGATGGTTCCAGTGGGAGAGAGAGCCATCCACAGACTGTAATGATTTGAAGGATGGTTAATGGACTGTAGAGATATGGAGTGATCTGGAGAAAACTAATGAAGGACAGTGCTGTGCCTTTGAAGTCTCCACTGCAGGAGACCATCACTATCTCTATCCTGAAACGTCAGGGTGAGAGAGAGA
>NW_008433212.1:0-373 GCF_000622305.1 Nannospalax galili | reverse complement strand
CCTATGGAAATCTTTCACATGCTGTAAAAATATTTTATCTATATCTAAAATTCACTGCCATGTGCACCACCCACTTTAAATATAGTTGCCATCAGTGAGTTGACAGAAGACCATCAGCCCCTCACAGTTGGCTCATCTGTTATGACACAGACAGTGAAGAGCCAACCATGAAGCCACCACATGGAATACTGTCACGATTCTCAATGGTCCTCTATTCATGAGTGGGCACCATTTCAAAGCACGGTCTTTTCCTTGCAAGCTCGCTTGCTCCTGATCAGGTTAGGAGGTAAACTCTCCCTCTTCAAGGAAACCTCAGTGAATGTTAGGGCTGTTTCCTTCCTTTAAGCACACTCTGGCTGGAGGTGATTCTAAA
>NW_008433211.1:0-373 GCF_000622305.1 Nannospalax galili | reverse complement strand
AAAACACTTCCAATGAAAAAGAGCCCAGGACCAGATGGCTTGAGTCAATATTTCATCAAGCCGTCAAGGAAAGTAAAGAACATAAAATAGAAAAGAAAGAAACTCTAAAATTCCTTCTATGAAGCTAGAAAAATTGCCATCTCTGATCTCAAATTATACTACAGAGATATAATACTAAAAAAGTATGATACTATCATAAAAAATTGATCATTTGTATAGACTTGAGGATCCATGCAAAGACCTATGATTCTCCAGCCACCTGATTTTTGAAAAAGAATCCAGCAGTACACATTGGGGAAAATACATGGTGTTGGCCAAACTGGATAGCTACACGTTGAAAAATGACACTAGATCCCATCTTTGACTCTGCACA
>NW_008433210.1:0-372 GCF_000622305.1 Nannospalax galili | reverse complement strand
TTTATGTCCCTCTGACCAAAATAGTATAGGCCTCAAAGTATGGTTGTTAGATATGTAGGAAGGTTAGTTCCACCAGTCTGGCACTTTTAATTACCGTGTGCCATGTAGATAAAGCTTGGGCAAAGAAGCCAACCATTCTCAGATAAACCTTGCCTAGATATATATTATACTCCTTGAGCTTGTTGTATGTATAATTTGTCAATAGGTTGTTCAATTAATATGGTCTCCTCTGGTTTTTTAAAAACTACTAGGTATTATTTATCTCTCGCATTATGTAACACTTCCACCATGGCTTCTCCATTTAAAGTGCCCCCATTTTAGCCATTTCTCCCTTAATAATACCCTTCTCCTATGGTCCTACCTCCCTTGAGC
>NW_008433209.1:0-372 GCF_000622305.1 Nannospalax galili | reverse complement strand
CTCTGCAAGAGAAGTCAGTGCTTTTAACTGCTGAGCCATCTCTCCAGCCCCACAAACCCCTCATTTCTTAAAGAAGAAAACTATATGTATAATATTTATTTATTTATTTATTTATTTATTTACTTACTTATTTTTAGCCTTTTAGAGATATAGTCTCCCTATAGCCAAGTTGGCCTGGCACTTACTATGCAGACGAGGCTGGTCTGATCTCTCGGAGATCCACCTTCCTCTGCCTCCCTAGTTCTAGGACTAAAGGCGTGTACCACTACACCAGTTTTTGTTGTTGTTGTTGTTATTATTATTATTGTTATTTGGTCTTTTAGACAGGGTCTCCCTGTAGCCCTAGCTGGCTTGGATTCACTATGGAGACCA
>NW_008433208.1:0-373 GCF_000622305.1 Nannospalax galili | reverse complement strand
ATCTATGAGACTGCTCCCCCTCCTACCCCACACAACTACCAGCCTGGCGATGTCCACAGACACTGCCGAGACACCTTGGAACCTCACTGGAAAGGACTGTACGTAGTGCTCCTGACAACCCCAATGGAGGTGAAGGTAGATGGAGTTGCCACCTGGATCCATCACACTCTTGTCTGACTAGCAAGTTCCTACCCAGACCCAGACAACCATCGCCCTCCGTAGACCTCTATGCTGGATCCAACAACATGGAAAGTCCACAAAAACGCAGACAATCCCCTTGAGCTAAGGCTGTGCTGCTCTTGATGTTTACTCTGCTGTTTGAAATGAATGTATGTATAACTGCTAACCCTCATCAACCTTACAATCTCACCTG
>NW_008433207.1:0-373 GCF_000622305.1 Nannospalax galili | reverse complement strand
GTGTATCTTCATCTATGATGAGGGCTTTGTCAAGCAGGTACTGTGTGACCTTTGACTGATGGTCCATTCGGTAGGAAGTCTGCTGGAACTGGCGTATCTCGCAGATAATGTGTGATATCATTCACATTTTGGAGAATTTGACAAGGCCTTCTTTGGTAAAGTTTAGTGTTCTTTCTTCAATGAATGCCAGGTCTGTCAAGTACATCCCAAGGTAAGGAACAGTTGGGGGTTACAATTTTTAAGATTTTTCTCTAAGGTTTTTAAATCTTCTTTCAGATGAAACAGTTTTCTGAAGTTTGTCCATCTGCTTGGACACCTTGGTCCAGGTTTTCTTCAGCCTGTAGATGGCACTTCTGTTTAAGGCCGAGGTGAT
>NW_008433206.1:0-373 GCF_000622305.1 Nannospalax galili | reverse complement strand
GTTTTAAATGACCAAGTCTTCTTTAAAGGTTTAGAGATATTTTACATAGACATGGAAAATGTTTATTCTATATAAACATACCTAAATGTGAGATAAATTTCACCCTGGAGTAAAAGTAACCATTTAAAAAATTTATATTCTTAATAGGAACCAAATTTAACAATTTCACCTTACTTGAGAACTTACTTACCAGTCAATTTGATATCTAGTAAATAATTATTTAATAACAGTTCCCTTAGCATTAAACATAATACGATAAATATTTCTAACTGGGTTTCAGACTCAACAAGTAGTGGAACACAGAATGATACATTTCATTTCTCAAAGCTAACCATAGCCAGAAGTTACAGAATGATTAAAACAAGCTAATGCT
>NW_008433205.1:0-373 GCF_000622305.1 Nannospalax galili | reverse complement strand
ATCACCTCACTATATGTCTAGAGGACATCCTTCTCTTTTAAACAATAGGAGGGGCCCTGGTTTTGTTGAAGTTCTCTGTAATGGACTTATTTTCTAGACTAGACTTCACCATGGAAGACAGTATAGAATAGACTTCCTATATCAATAGAGATAGTCAGCTTCTGGGAGTGTGTATGGCTGGACTGAGTCTGGGAGCCCAGGGATGGACAGTCACTAGGATCTGGTAAATTAAAGAAGAGGCACAGGGCCACTGGCAAATGCAAAACACATTATTCAGAAAGAGATCATGTGCCCTTGAATAAATGACATTTAAACAAAATTGCATAAAAGTAGTCTCTTGCCAGAGCTGAAACACCAGTCACGTGGATGCTTA
>NW_008433204.1:0-373 GCF_000622305.1 Nannospalax galili | reverse complement strand
TTGTTGTTGCTGTTCTTAACTGACCCAGGCTGGTCTCAAACTGGAGATCCTCCTGTCTCTACCTCCCAGTAGCTGGGACAACAGGTGCCAGACACCACACCTAAGTAAACTTTATGTTTTGTGTGACTGTGCGTATATGTGGGTGCACATGTGTATACATGCATGTGGAGGCCAGAAATCAACTCAGATGTCATTCCTCAGGACACTGATCACCTTGTATTTTGAGACAGGGTCTCTCACTCTCCTGCAAACTCACTGAATTGACTAGGTTGGCTAGCTAGCAAGCTCCAGGGATCAGTCTTTCTCCATCTCCCAGAGCTGCAATTGCAAGTACGCATGCCCAACTTTTTTAAGTGTGTGTGTGTGTGTGTGT
>NW_008433203.1:0-371 GCF_000622305.1 Nannospalax galili | reverse complement strand
TGATGAGACCTGGACCACAAATAAGGTCACATGGGACATAAAATAGGAAAAGAGTCCGGGGTTGGGGAGGATTCTAGGGGAAACAGGAATAGCAGGGGAGGGGGGAAATGGGGGGAAGGAGAACCATAAAAACACTTTGTTCAAATACATTGTAATAGTATCTGACATATTATATCCTGGCTTTAAAAATAAAAACATTAAAAGAAACCAGGTACATGCCTTTAATCCTGGAACTGGAGAGGAAGAGTCAAGCAGATCGCTGTGAGATTGAGGCCAGCTTGGTCTAAACGGTCTACATAGTGAGTTCCAGTTCCAGGCTGGTTGGGAGACTCTGTCTTAACAAGAGAGAGAGAGAGAGAGAGAGAGAGAGA
>NW_008433202.1:0-373 GCF_000622305.1 Nannospalax galili | reverse complement strand
ATATATAGGCTATATATAATTAACGTGTTTCCTTTTATTCATATGTATATAGTTACAGGTTCTTTGGCTTCAGAAACTTGAGACTTATAGCAGCTAATTTGTTTAGAATGGTTTTATTATATTGATATAAATGGAGCAAAATCAGAGACAAGAAATTTCATGGTTATTTAAGCCGAGTCACAGTCCTGAGCTGGAGGGTGGGGAGCCTTAGCAGCAGGCGTTCATGCCTGGCATGGATGACCCATTTCTGATAGCCTGTGGTTCTTCTCCTCCCTGTCCCACTGTCTCCTTTCTGTCACCTGGCATTGTATCTCCACTCTCCCCTATTCCAGACTTGTTTGATATTTTTCGGTCTTGCCAGTTACAGCATTGA
>NW_008433201.1:0-373 GCF_000622305.1 Nannospalax galili | reverse complement strand
AGGCTCATTCGTCATGTTTTAAAATGCTCTGTTCGATGCACTTTCAGAGGAATACTTAAGGAATGATTGTTATTCAGGGGCTGGGGAGATGGCTTAGTGGGTAAGAGTGCTTACTATGGGAGTGTAAAGGCCTGAGTGTAAAGACCCATATAAAAAGCTGGGCCTGGCTGGTTTTAGCCCAGCATTTCAGGGCAGAGACAGGTGGATCCCAGAAGTTCACTGGCTAGCCAGACTAGCTAAAATGCAAGCTTCAGTTCTGTGCAAGGCCGTGTCTGAAAGGAATACACCAGAGGGCACTAGAGAAAGATTGCCGTGTCCTTTGCATGGACACGGGCACACACACCTGCACACTCATGTGTATGCAAAGCATACA
>NW_008433200.1:0-373 GCF_000622305.1 Nannospalax galili | reverse complement strand
ACACACACACACACAATACATATACACACAGATTAAATAAGAGAAATATTATGGACACTAAGAGGTATTTTAATCACTCAAAAGGAGCAACTACTATGCTAAGTACTTTGATATACATATCTCTGATCATTTCTCATGATCTTCAAAATTACCCTAGTCCATCTATTACTCTATTTTACAGATAAGGAAATTTTAGTACTATATTTAATGATGTTTAGACATGTACATGACATACTATTAAAATATTTTTAAAAAGCAGTTTCAAAGCAATATTATATTTTTTATTTTTTAATATTTATTTATTTAATGTATATGAGTGTATTGCCTGAACTTGTGTTATGTAATGCCCACAGAGGTCAGAAGAGGGTGTCAG
>NW_008433199.1:0-373 GCF_000622305.1 Nannospalax galili | reverse complement strand
GGCACTAATCCCATTGTGAGGGTCCCACCCTCAAGATCTCATCTAAAGCTAGCCACCTCCCCAAGGCCCACCTCCAACTGTCATCACTTTGGGAATTAGGGCTTCAACATATGATTTGGGGAGGATATATTTGGCTCAGAAAAGCCCTTAAATATGAGCCCTGAATCGCTCTTCTGCATCCTTTGCCGTGATTTCTTGCTTTCATTGTTCTGTTCCTTGCAGTGACAGGAATGCCAGGAGAATCCTGCCCTCGCCTTGCCCCACCAGTCACAGCCAAGAGCTCAGTAGCACCAGCACCCAGCTGCAAGGCAGGTCTGTGTTCTCCCCACTCTGACCCTGTGACAGCTCCTGCAGTGGGCAGAGTGGGCCCCCA
>NW_008433198.1:0-372 GCF_000622305.1 Nannospalax galili | reverse complement strand
TGGGTGCACTTATACACATGCAGGCATAACATTCATACACATAAAATAAAATACTAAATAAATAAATGATAAATCAAGGGTTGTCAAGAAGGTTCAGCAGGCAAAAGTGTTTGCTATGAAAGCCTGATGACCTAAGTTCAAAACCCAGAACCAGCTTTCTGCTCCTCCCCTTTCCGTAGATAGCTGCATCTTCTCATGCTAACCTCATTCCTGAGACATGATGGTGAAGGTTGGCATGAAGAGACTTTGGTTGTACTGGCGTATCTGGTTACCAGGGCTGCCTTCAACCCTGGCAAAGTGGATATGGTTGCCGTCAATGACCCCTTCATTGACCTCAACTACATCTACATGCTCGAGTGTGATTCCACCCAT
>NW_008433197.1:0-372 GCF_000622305.1 Nannospalax galili | reverse complement strand
TTTTTTTTTTCTGTGACCCCTGGCCTTTGGTTATGTGACCCAATATGGAGTTGCAACCCACAGCTGAAGCTGGGGAATAGTCTTTTTTCCTTGTTAGGAATATTTGTAGATATTGTTGCCCAGCAGAAGCAAACCACAGGAACATGGCAGAGTTTACTCTTCTATTCCTGACTGGAACATTAGGTCAGTACACAATGAAATAAGGAAACAGCCATAATATAATGAAGTTGGGTAAAAAGTTGGCCAAAGAGGAAATTATCAAGGTTGCCACTTGAAATATGGATTTTATTTCACCATCATAATGATGAATGTTAGCTCAAATACTGTGTGAACGTTTGAGATATTTTCTAAAGGTACAAGGGAGTACATTTG
>NW_008433196.1:0-372 GCF_000622305.1 Nannospalax galili | reverse complement strand
AAGGCATCTATTAGAAAACTTGCTGCTTTGGGTGAACAATGTTGCTTTTATATTAACCACTCTGGTGTAATCAGACAGTCTCTAGCTAAGGTCCACAGATGCCTAAAAGAATGGGAAGATCTAGGCTCCAGCAACAAAACTGGTATGAATATTTATTCACAGGGTCCACATGGTTACCTACACTTATTACTGCACTGGCGGGGACCCTGATAATATTCTTGATTGATTGCCCTTACATGTGGACCCTGACTGATAACTGCCCTCGTCAGGTTCATATGGACCCGGCTGCAGACCATCCAACTGATGGTCCTCCATACTCAATACAACCCAGTGGCCCAGGAAGGCCCTTTGCCCCAGACAACTGCTTGCTAA
>NW_008433195.1:0-372 GCF_000622305.1 Nannospalax galili | reverse complement strand
TATATATATATAATAAAACATACGATAAAATATAGGTTACCTTAGGTATGGAGATACCTTTCTAGGTACAATATCATAGGTATGATCCATGAAAGAAATAGTTGACAAATTGTCTCCACTTGATTTTTTTAAATCTTCTCTTCAAGAGTATGAGAAAACAGGGCTGAGTTAATCTCTCAGATAGTAAAATACTTATGAAGACCTGAGTTTAATCAAGTAGAACCCATATTTTAAAGCTGGGCATAGTGATATGCTCTTATAATTCCAGCAATGAGGAGGCAGATTCCTGGGTTTGTTAAATGAACAATTTAGCCTAGTTGGAGATTTCTAGACCAAGGAGAGACCCTGATTCAAAAAAACAAGGTAGGGGCT
>NW_008433194.1:0-372 GCF_000622305.1 Nannospalax galili | reverse complement strand
CCCCCCACCCCCAGACTTAGTGCCCCCTGAAGGCTGCGGGACCATAAGCACACGGAAAAGAACAGAATCCCCCTGGGGACATTGGGCAAGATGCCCACAACACAGAACAGGGGGTACCGAGCTCAGGAGAGCGGTCAAGCCCTCGCCCTGGGCCATCACTGTCCACCCGGAGTGTTCTAACATCGGGGTCTGGCACCTTCCGCAGCTCTCACTGTATTGACTCAGGGCTCCAAGGTGACTCATCCTGGTACAGCCCTGCCTAGGGTATGTGACACTAGAGCCACGGAGAACCAAGAATCTAGTGAAAAGTGACCTGCCCGACAATCCGCACCCCCTGGTCCTGCCCCCTTCCAACACCACTTCACCAAACAC
>NW_008433193.1:0-372 GCF_000622305.1 Nannospalax galili | reverse complement strand
TAAGTGCATGTATGTGGTGCCATGTCCGTTGAGGTCAGAAGAGGACATCAGATCCTCTGGAGCTTGAGTTATGGATGGATGGTTGTTAGCTACTGTGTGGGTGCTGGGAACCAAACCTGGATTCTCTGCAAGGGCAGCCAGTGCTCTTCAGCACTGAACCATCTCTCCAGCCGTGGCTTCGTCTCCTTGTCTTCTTGATCAACTTTCTGAGTAGCTTATGATACCTAGTTTTCCTATGAGAAAGTTGATGCAATGGGGGATGTGTCTCATAAATTTCTAGGACAGCTATGCTCACAGGGAGATCCAAACCTGGAGCAAGAGATAGTTTCAGGACCCAGGAAAATGTAGACAGGCTTACTTTGTGTGTGTGTG
>NW_008433192.1:0-372 GCF_000622305.1 Nannospalax galili | reverse complement strand
GCATAAAGCTACAATGAAGGGTAGATACAACTGAAATTGAACTGGTATTAAAGCCAGGCATGGTGGCACACAACTGGATGCTGAGGCAGGACTTTGAGTTAGAAACCAGCCTTTCTATGCTATGTGATACACAGTAAGTTCCAGGTCAGCTTAGGGGATATGGAAAAACACTGTCTCAAAACACAAAAACAATTGGTTAATCTCAACCAGAGGACTGTGTTAGAGACCTCTACTTCCAGGATTTCAGCAGAAGGAACTCCATAGACACACACACAAGCTATGAGGTAAAAACTATTTATGCAAAGCAACTATTTAAAATCTCCTCAAATGGTCCTGAGGGCATACTGCAAATAAAAAGGATTTTCTCAAGAG
>NW_008433191.1:0-372 GCF_000622305.1 Nannospalax galili | reverse complement strand
TATATATATATATATATATATATGTATCATTTATTGTGTGGGTGGTGCATGCATGTATTCATACAAGTGTGTACACATGTATATTCCTTTATATATGAATTATATGTACGCTTAGAGGCCTGAGATTGATGTCAGGTGTCTTCTTCAATTGCTCTCTACCTTAGTTTTTGAGACAGGGTCTTTCACTGAACCTGTAGCTCACCAATTTTGCTGGGCTGACTGGCCAATGAACTCCAGGGCTCCACCTGTCATAACATTTCCCACCCCCCAGCACTAAAGTTACACTGTGCCTGGCTTTTTGTTTTGTTTTTTTGGTCTTTTTGAAACAGGGTTTCCCTGTAGCCCCAACTGGCCTGGAACTCACTATGTAGA
>NW_008433190.1:0-372 GCF_000622305.1 Nannospalax galili | reverse complement strand
TGGTAGCTAGACTGCCATCATTTGGACAGTTCCATGCCAATCAGTTTCCCCAAAGCCTCAGCTCTTGCAAGTGCAGGTTGGGCCCTGGGGAGCACTCAGAAATACCAGGACACTGGGAGTAGTCAGTTACGCTTCCTTTGGTGGCACCTCTGGGTCAGAAATGGGGGCATGAAAGAGACAGGAGTGATTCATACCAGGGTTCAGTACATCTGACACCAGAGTGGGACTGGCCACCCTTTTAGCAAAGGCATCCGCCCATCCTTTATTATCAGTGAGATACATACAGTGATGATATCAGTTTTAGGAAATGGAACACAATTGTGTTTGTGTAACAGTATTAACACATTTTATGGCCTTTGAGTCTAATGTTTG
>NW_008433189.1:0-372 GCF_000622305.1 Nannospalax galili | reverse complement strand
GGCAGTCAGGGAAGGAGGCTGGTCTCAGGAATCCAGGTTGGGAGTGGGACAACCAGGGACGAAGGCTGGTCTCAGGTATGCAAAGGAAAGGTGGGGGCAGGAACAGGCCCCAAGGGCTCCAGGGGACTAGACCCAGGAATTGAGTTGGTCTGGATGCAAAGAATCAGGAAGCAATGGGGAGTCTGGGCCAAGAGGGCAATCCAGAAGTCTGGGGTGCCAAGAGAAGAAATGGGCCAGTGCCCACACTAAGAGGAGAGATGGGGTGGGGGAACTGGGAGGGTGAATGAGGCTGGGGCAGTCAAGGCTGCATAATTCTTTTTATACTATATAAAATTCAGGCAATCTATAAAGGCAGACAGGAGGGGCTTGAGG
>NW_008433188.1:0-372 GCF_000622305.1 Nannospalax galili | reverse complement strand
TATATGATCTGCTGCCAGTCTTAGAGGAGAAATAGGACACACCTAGAGCCCCAGCACTCAAGAGGCTTGGGGCAGCAAGGTAGAGAGTTCATGGTCAGCATGGGCTACATAGCTAGCCTCTGCAGAAGACGACAGAAAAGGAGACACAATGAGTTATGAGAGTAAAAGCCATTAACTGGACATCTAATTAGAAATAGCATTTCAGTCATATGGGTAATTATTGGGGCCCAAGAAGTATGAAAAAGGTCATTCTTAAGAAGACATTCCAATTGCCCTGAATTCCCATGTGTGGGAGGATGAGCATACCCACTTTCCAGCCTCGTTTCAAAACTTAACTAAGTAATACATGGAAGGAAAGCACCAAGACCAGTG
>NW_008433187.1:0-372 GCF_000622305.1 Nannospalax galili | reverse complement strand
TGACCACAGAGGCCAAAGGAGGGCACTGGATCTCCTAGAACTGGAGTTCCAGGTGTTGGTGAGCCACTGGGCCTGAGTACTGGGAATTGGATCTGAGTCCTCTGTAAGAACAGCCAGTGCTCTTAACTGCTGAGCATCCTGCAGCCCCTCGGTCAGTTTCTATCTTCCACTTTTTGGGGCTTGAAATATATGTGCATTTTTAATGTTGAAAAAAGTTAAATACAGAGGGCTGGAGAGATGGCTCAGTGGTTAAGAATGTGTACGGCTCTTCCAGAGGACCTGGGTTTGGTTCCCAGCACCCATGTCAGGCAGTTCAAAACCACCTGTAACTCCAGATCCAGAGAGCTCTGATGCATCTGGCCTCTGTGGGCA
>NW_008433186.1:0-372 GCF_000622305.1 Nannospalax galili | reverse complement strand
TAAATAGTAGTAAATCACCTTTTACTAATATAATTGTCATTTTTACAGAATATTGATGTTGAAGACATTCTGTGAACATAAAGATCTTCAGGATGCAGAAACTTTCATGTGGATAGCAAATAATGATACGAACATGAAAATTTCTGTTGACTTAACACCATGTGAAAGGAATGTGTGTGGAAAGGTTTCTATGTGTCATTCATCCTTTAATAACCATCCCACCTCTCACTCTCAGTACAGATTTTATGAGCATGGGGTGTACGGAAACAAGCCGCAGAACTCTAACTGTTTCAGAAGCTGTCAAATACATATGAGAACTCACACTGTGAATGGACCTTTTGAATATAAGATAGGCTTAAATTATTTTGATTT
>NW_008433185.1:0-372 GCF_000622305.1 Nannospalax galili | reverse complement strand
GCCTCCTAGGGCAATGCATGTTGACACAGTTGCACTTACAAACATGCAGGTAATATACTCACACACATAAAATCAATAAAATATTTTTAATTTAAAAAAATAATGGTGCTGTGACTAGTGAGTCCAAGTCTACCCCCTGGGCACAGGGCCCTTGCATCTGCTCCTCTGCTGGTCCACACCTACCACACAGTTTGCCAGCAATGATTCTGGTATGTGCAAAGCTGGCTTCTTTGTGGGGGATGATGCTCCCCAGTCTGCCTTCCTTCAATCCTGGCCTGCCAGAGGCACCAAAGTGTGATGGTGGTCATGGGCCAGAAGGAATCCTATGTGGATGAGAAGGTCCAGAGCAAAAGAGGCATCCTGACCCTGAAG
>NW_008433184.1:0-372 GCF_000622305.1 Nannospalax galili | reverse complement strand
GAGGCCAGAAGATGGTGTCAGATCCCCTGGAACTTGAGTTACAGATGGTTGATAGCTGCAATGTAGGTGCTGGAAATAAAACCCCGGTCCTCTGGAAGAATAGCAAGTGTTTTTAACCACTGAGTCATCTCTCCAGCCCCAATATGGTATTTCTTGAATGTTTCCACGTTATTGCAATATGGTATTCCAACATTTCCAAAAGTACTCTTTCAGTGCTTTTGTTCTAATTACTGTGAACATTCGTTGGGATGTGTCAGTGAACAAAAAGATTGTTCTTCTGTCTCAGAGGTCAACATTCAAGGTAAAGTGGTTAGTAGAAGATCCATCATTTACTAATTCCTCAAACAACTACACATTCAGTAAACTTCCCTT
>NW_008433183.1:0-372 GCF_000622305.1 Nannospalax galili | reverse complement strand
AGGTTCACTATAGATGTGGGCACAGGTATTACAAGAAAAGCCTGAAGCCCCCAAACAGTACAATCCATTGGTCTTGCTGTCTGCTACCAACTAGAACTAGAAGGTAAGACCCTGTTTCTAAAGATACCACCCACATAACTTGGATAAAGCACACAAAGAAAACAAGCTGGAACTGGTCTGGAGGCTTCGTCCCTGATATCTTTCATAGTGATGGAAGGTGCTCTGCAGGCTGTGGGGGAAGGGAAGCCATCGAAAGTCCCAACCAGCTATGAGCCCTGAGATTCATAATACTAACCTGCCAAGCAAGATGCACCCACTGGTCCAACGGCGGCAGGACTGTTATGGGGATAAACAACCACATGCTGATTGGAT
>NW_008433182.1:0-372 GCF_000622305.1 Nannospalax galili | reverse complement strand
TGAGTGAGGCCTGTGCACCAAACTCCACCATAAAATATAAGAAAGATATTACTTAATAGAATCCCTGTCTATCCTTAACACAAATTTTCTACTTACAAATTACTTTTCTTTAATAACATAATGTAGGAATTTCAATGCCCCTTTCCAGAATTAACTTATTGGATCATTGTTCACTAAAAGTCTGAAAACATTAACTTTTACTCACTGTACCTAGATTTGTAGTGTGTCTCTATAAATAAAAATGCAGTATCCCAGCTACGAGTTAGATAATTTCAAACCTTTGACATTTTCTGGTTTTATTGATTCTTCAAAAAATATTTTTGCTGATTTTTAAATTAAGCTCCCACTGGGAAGGGAAAATTAGCTCTGACT
>NW_008433181.1:0-372 GCF_000622305.1 Nannospalax galili | reverse complement strand
AGGCCCTGGCTCCACTATGATCTGGGCCTAGGAAGGGTCAGAAATGTGTTAATCACTCCCTGTCCATCACCCCTCACTTGCCTAGACTCTGGAGCGCCACGCACTCTGGCAAGTACTCCTGGGTACCACACTTTGACTTCTTCCTGCTCCCAGAAGGGCTACCTTAGTGAGGGACTGAGAAAGGCTACCCTACTGAGGGGCCCAGTGGTTGGTCTTTGGGGTCTCAGCTGGGCCTGAGGTGGGGGACATAGTCCAAGACTCCTCACTTCCTCATCCTCCACTGTCCAGGGTTGGATCAGGTGAGACAAACTCTTTGTGCCAAGGCTCAGGGCCCCACACTGAGTTTGCGCTGGGTGTAGGGGAGCCCCAAGC
>NW_008433180.1:0-372 GCF_000622305.1 Nannospalax galili | reverse complement strand
TAAAAGTAAAAACTTACTCTGCTTTCAATGTTGGATGTCTGAAATTAATGTCCTTGTGAACGTCATTTCTGCCTTCCTTTAGCAGGTGTTCTGATGATTGGCCTGGAAAATCTCAGCCACTGATCCAGGTTTCAACTACACACTTAAATGGTAGACCTGGTTCTTTCTCTTCTAATCTATTGACTCCTGGCTATGGCTGTTCATATACAGGCCAGATGAGAGACTGAGGGTCTCACATAGAGCGAGAAGGAAACTAATAACCCTCATGGGACCAGATTCCACATGGAAAACAGTGATAGCTGTGGAGAGAATCTCTTTAAACATCAGAGATGAGGCAAATAAAGTTATTCACTCAGTTTATTCTGTTGTTTA
>NW_008433179.1:0-372 GCF_000622305.1 Nannospalax galili | reverse complement strand
ACCCCTTTTCTTTTAAGGAAGCTGAGCAACTCTCACATGGATTCAAAGCTAAGATGCATGTGAAAGCATGTGTAACATTTCCCGGCTACCCAGATATCCTAAGTGAAGTCCTGTTGCTATTGAACTCTAACTGCTTTCCCCAAACCGTGAGCACATAGATGTTATCAGAACCCCAGTGCACCAGACCCTCTATTTGAATGGTAGCTGAAAGTGATTATCGTAAGACCTAAAACCTCCAAGTGCCCACTCTGGATTGAAACTTGCTTCTGCTAAATAGATGTCCTGCTCTGCGTGTCTTAGGTTTCTAGCCCGAGGTGATTGGTCTCTGTCATGCTTACATGGGTTGTGTCTAAAAGTCAGACTGATGCAGAT
>NW_008433178.1:0-372 GCF_000622305.1 Nannospalax galili | reverse complement strand
GGATATTTGTCTGTAAATATAAGGATACATATTTCACACATAGTAAGAAATGACATTTGTCTAGGGATATGACACTCTTGGGGTTTTCTCTAAGATCTATGACATTCCAGCCATGTGTACTTGGTTGTTTACAGTACCACACAAGGATCCTCCCATTGAGTGTGCTTTTACTCCAGTTAGGTAGCTGTTGATTTCCCCCAAGATAAAAATGCCACTACTGCATCAATGTTATATGTTGTACCAGCCATTGATGTGGTTATTTGTTCTAGAAGCTGGTGTTGGGGCATGGGTTAAGGTTTTCCCTTGGCACATTCTTTTTAAAAATTATTTAATAACCATATAATTAGAAGAAGAATTTCATTACAACAGCAT
>NW_008433177.1:0-372 GCF_000622305.1 Nannospalax galili | reverse complement strand
TATTCATACCTTCCCACACCATTAATCTGGTGAACTTGTCCCTCAGAGGTCTGGGGGGCAATTTCCTGACAAGGCTTTTCTCTAGTCTATCTACAAAGTCTGCAAGGGGTTCACTTGCCTTTTGCCTCAGCCCCACAAGAGGATACTCTGATGGCCCTTCATTGAGCTTCTTCCAGGCTGCAAGGCCCGCTGGCCTCACCTGGTCCCGGTACGGGGCAGGCAAAGCTGCCTGTTGTACCCCAGTGGAAATGGCATCAGCAGTCCCCGTCAGCTGCCTGTAGGAAAGATCTGCAGTTTGCTCCATGATTTTGCTCTGCTATTGTTCTACACTCCTCTTTATATAAGGCTAGCCATTTGATGAACTGATTGCTA
>NW_008433176.1:0-372 GCF_000622305.1 Nannospalax galili | reverse complement strand
TGGCTGTGGTGACAGACTAAAATAAACCACTTCTATTCTGCCATCTAAGAATAATAGTACATTGAGCAAAAAGACGAGGCAGACGGGAGAACTGGAAGTGAGGGAGAAGGTCTAAAAATGCAATCCTCTGGAAAGGAATGATGGAGATAAACATAAAGAAAGAGGCTAAGAGAGGGAGATAGTAGGAGACAAAAGTTATCACGGAATCATTGGAGTAATGGAGAAGAAGAAACTCATGAGAGTGGGGATAACAGGAGACAGGAATTTCAAGTGGAAATGGGTTACTTTATCTGGGAATGGAGGAGAAAGAGACAGTGAGAAATAGGAGAGATAAATAATGCTTAGTTGGTGTGAAAAACTAGAGGGAAATGT
>NW_008433175.1:0-372 GCF_000622305.1 Nannospalax galili | reverse complement strand
CCAATTTAACAAAGCTGGGTGATAGCTAGTTGTTTACTTCATGTCGTACATATGAACACAGGGATCAGGACTTGACACTTAAAAAGTGAAATCACAGCAGTGCCACAGTGGACAAAGCTGATCAGAACAAGCTCAAGCAAGCAATTAGGCTTTCATAAGTGAAGGCAGAGACTGCACATCATCTGATGCAATATAGTAGTTTACTGTCTAATACAACACAGCTCCTACTGCAGTGCTCCAGTCAAGACAGGCTGAGTGCAATCACAGCAGAAAACCCCAAATGAAGCAATCCAAAAAGTAACTGGCTCTACTCTTCAAAAAAATCAAAGCCAAGGAAGGTAAACAGCAAGGAACTGTTCCGGATTTAGGGAG
>NW_008433174.1:0-372 GCF_000622305.1 Nannospalax galili | reverse complement strand
AAAAATTCCAAAGAAATCTGAAAAGTGGAAATTAGTTTATTCTGGATTTTCAGGAACAATATTTCAACGGAATCAGTATTTTAGACTGAACTACCCCTCCCGTTCCAGTTCATATGTTGCAATCCTTACCCTCCAAGGTGATGGTGTTAGGTTTTGAGGCTCTGGAGGAGGTTATGTCACAAGGGCTCTGCACTCACAAATAAGATTAGTGTCCTTATAAAATAAATTTCAAAGAACTCCCATCTCTTCTATTATAAAGAACACAAGAAGACAGCTATCTATAAATAAGGAACAGACCCTCAGACACTGGACTCGCTCTTGGACTTTCTAGCCTCTGAAATGTTGAAAAACAAGCTTCCATGGCTTATAAAC
>NW_008433173.1:0-372 GCF_000622305.1 Nannospalax galili | reverse complement strand
TCTGTGTGGCTGGCTCCTTTTTAGTTACATATTTTATAATCCATTATAAGATCTACATCAGTGCCACCATTAGCTCCCTAGCTTTTTCCAAACTCCCACAGTTTGTCGTTTGCAGCTCCATCCTGCCAGCTGCGCCAATCTTTCACCTGAGTTCTCTTCGGGTCCCTTGCTCCTGGCATTACTAGACAAACCATATAACACGTCTTTATCTGAATTATTCATAGCTTATATCCTCGGTAGGGGAAATAGAGTAACTTACAAAGGCGAATGCCAGGTGCCCCGCACCTGGTGCCCCGTTCCGTTCTGTGGCTCAGCAGCCCACCATTCCAGATTGCTTCTGTGCCCCACCCACAGTCTCCATTAGCTTTCACC
>NW_008433172.1:0-372 GCF_000622305.1 Nannospalax galili | reverse complement strand
GACAATGTGCACGTCAGAGAGGGCAGGTGGCACGACCATGTGCACGTTAGAGGGGTTAGGTGACACCACCATGTGCACGTCAGAGAGTGCAGGTGACTCGACCATCTGCAAGTAAGAGCGGGCAGGTGACACGACCATCTGCACGTCAGCGGTGGCAGTTGAGAAGACCACCTGCACGTCAGAGGCGGCAGGTGACACTACCATCAGCACGTTAGTGTGGGTAGGTGACACGAGCATCTGCACGACAGAGTGTGCAGGTGACAAGACCATGTGCATGTCAGAGAGAGCAGGTGACACGACCATCAGCACAGCAGAGCTTGTAGGTGACATGACCATATGCACTTCAGAGGGGGCAGGTGACACAACCATCCG
>NW_008433171.1:0-372 GCF_000622305.1 Nannospalax galili | reverse complement strand
TAGCAAGTTCTAGGCCAGCTGGGGCTACAGGGAGATCCTGTCTCAAAAAACAAACAAATCTGAAAAACAGCAACAAAAAAAGTTATGTTCAGCTGGACCTGATGGTACATGCTTATAATCTCAGACTTGGGGAGGCAGAGGCAGAAAGATCAAGAGTTCAAGGTCATCCTCAGCTATACAGTGAGTCTGAGACTGGCCTGGGCTGCAAGAGACTATCTGAGAAAGACAAGAGAAAGGTGTTCAATTCCCAATCCCACCAAACTTGTGCTGGTGACCTTATTTGGAAATAATGTCTCCACAGTCACAGTCATATTAATCCTCTGGGTTAGAATGAGCCCTAAATCCCATGGATGTGGATCTCTTGATAAGAAA
>NW_008433170.1:0-372 GCF_000622305.1 Nannospalax galili | reverse complement strand
TTTTCTGGTTTTTCCCTTGAAGTCTATGCAGAGCAGCATTGGCCCAGTCTCCTGGCGTGCTTGTGTGGGTTCAGCCTGGGATCACCCTGGACTTTGCTTTCCTTATCCCTCTTCTCCAGCCCACTCCACCTGCCTCCCCATGCTGTAGTCAGAGAAGAGGCGCGGTGGGCCCAGGATCCTCACAAGGTGGCTGGGTGGGAAGGACAGCACAGCCTTGTGTGGGGCCTGAGTACTCAGATCCCTTCTAGATCACAGGTGGCAAGAGTAAATCTTAAATGGAAAACCATAAAGAAGAAGATACAAAGTATTACTGGGAAAAGGAGCACTAGGCTGTTAGTCTTCTTGCACAAATCACCATCTGCTCTCTAGACA
>NW_008433169.1:0-372 GCF_000622305.1 Nannospalax galili | reverse complement strand
AAAATTTCTAAAAATGAGAAATTTCGGAGGAAGAAATACATGGGTGTCTTGAGATGAGAGTCCAGTAGGGTGAGAGTGATGATGGTTAGGTTTCCTGTAACACTCAGCATGTATGTGAAAAAAAGTAGGAGAAAAGTGAGCACCTGCAGTTGTAGATCATCTGTTAACCCAAGAAGAATGAAGATAGTCACTGTTGTATGATTCTTCATGATGGCTGACTTCTATTTTCAAAAGGGAAAAATAGATATGAAAGGAAGATATCTGCAGAGATAAACACTGTCTTGAAATTCTTTATAAGCATGTTACTATCCTCACCTAAACAACCTCCTATACCTGTAGTATGCCATACACAACTTTTTTCCTCATACACTT
>NW_008433168.1:0-372 GCF_000622305.1 Nannospalax galili | reverse complement strand
GTGCAGATGGTCGTGTCACCTACCACCTCTGACGTGCAGATGGTCGTGTCACCAGCCCCCTCTGGTGTAAATATGTTCTTGTCACCTGGCCACTGTGACATGCAGATGGTCGTGTCACCTGCCTCGTCTTACGTGCAGATGTTCGTGTCACCTGCCCTCTCTTACGTGCAAATGGTCGGGTCACCTGCCCCCTCTGAAATGCAGATGGTCCTGTCATCTGCACCCTCTGACGTACCCATGGTAATGTCACGTGACATCTCTGACGTGCCCATGGTCGTGTCACCTGCCCTCTTCATCGTGCACATGGTCGTGTCACCTGCACTCTCTGCCATAAAGATGGTCGTTTCACCTGCTCCCTCGGACGTGTACATG
>NW_008433167.1:0-372 GCF_000622305.1 Nannospalax galili | reverse complement strand
TAATGGGGGCCCAAAACCAAGAGGGTGCAACACACACAAACAAGAGGACAAAGACACTTACCAGCCGGACAAGGCTCAACATTCTGGAGATCCCAGACGAGCCCCTAAATGTTGCACCCTGATCCTACAACCCTCAATGACCACCAAAGAGTCCAGAGAGTACACACAAGCAAAGAGCCTTTATTCGGGCTTAAACTCAGGCCCTCAGATTTCACAAATGCAGTGGATCCATACTGAGAGCCCTAATCTTTTTTGGAGTATGCTTTCATAGGGAAGTTTCACAGAGGCCCATGTGCGCCAAGCATTCTTTAAAATGATTGTATGGTCCTATGCCCTGAATACGGGGAGGATTCTTATTGGTAGGGACTGTCT
>NW_008433166.1:0-372 GCF_000622305.1 Nannospalax galili | reverse complement strand
TGGCACATTGGAGCACTGTCATGTCACATTGGAGCATTGTGATGTCAGAACGGATCATTGTGATTTCATATTGTATCATTGTGAAGGCATTTTGGAGTAATATAGTGGCATATGGGGCGATAGTCTTGGCACAAGGGAGCATTGTGATGTCATATTGGAGAATTGTGATGTTAAAACGGAAGAACATGAAGTCATATTGTAACATTGTCATGGCACCATGGGGCATTGTGATGGCATATTGGTGCAACATAATGGCACATAGGGTGATAGTGTTTGCACATTGGAGCACTGTGTTGTCACATTGAAGCATTGTGATGACATAATGGAACATTGTGATGTCATATTGTAACATTGTGATGGCACATAGGAGCA
>NW_008433165.1:0-372 GCF_000622305.1 Nannospalax galili | reverse complement strand
TCCAAAACAATTTCTGTCTTATTTCAAAGGGAAGAATCAGGCACACCTAAGTAAAACCCACATCCAGCAAAGAAGCTCAAGACTAGACATCTGGGATTCACTCATGATCATCTGGGCTGGAAAGCGTTCTGACAGCTCCACCTCTCTGACTCTACTGTCCACAGCACACATAGCTTATCTCAAAGAGCCAGGCTGGCTCCATTCCACACCTGCTGCTAACCTTTGTGATCATCACCTGGTTGTAGCATCTCCAAAAGCCTGGGGTCTCCACTGAAACTGAGGCTACACCTTCCCCATTGGCCTCTTCTTGCCTCTTGGGGTCAAAGCCTCAGATTCTCTCCACGACCCCTTCAATCCTGGGGTCTTCACTGC
>NW_008433164.1:0-372 GCF_000622305.1 Nannospalax galili | reverse complement strand
GATGATAATATAGTATTTTTGGCACACTAAGGCCTATTTTTAAAATATAATTATAAAACAAAGATACGAACCCTGAACAATTTTTAATAAAAGGACTATATAGTTTCTATTCCCAAAGCATGAAAATTAACTTCCCATCAAAAAGGGATCCTGCAAAAACGCAGTTATTATACACTGTGCTTCTGTGTGTGTTTGATTTTAAGTTGCACATGTTAGAAAAGAAAATTTAACTGAAGAAAGGTGAATGGTCTTGCTGTTTTTCTCTTGCTCTATGTAAATAACAAGGAAGGAATCTTAAAAATAATTGGTTGGAAACAAGCCTGGTGGCTCAGGCCTGTAATCTCAACACTTCAGAGACGGGAGCAGGAGGAT
>NW_008433163.1:0-372 GCF_000622305.1 Nannospalax galili | reverse complement strand
GAGTAGGCATGGATTTGATCAAAACACCTTATATGCATGTATGAAATTCTCTGATAAAGTTTTTGTAAAAGTTAAAAAAAAAAACACACACACACTTCACCATTATTTTAGTTTGCTTTCTATTGCCATGATAAAACACAGACTAAAAGCAACTTGAAGAAGAAAGGGTATAATTTCACGTTATAGTTTACAGTTCATTCTTCAGGGATGCCAAGGCAGGAACTAAGGGCAGGGACTTGGAGGCAGGAACTGAAGCACAGAGCATGGAACAATGCAGCTTACTAGCTTGATCCCATCTCCCATATTCAGCCTTCTTTTTAGACAACCCAGGTCCACCTGCCCAGGGGTGGCACCACCCACAGTGGGCTGGGC
>NW_008433162.1:0-372 GCF_000622305.1 Nannospalax galili | reverse complement strand
GAGGAGACCAAAGGCAGACTGTGAGATGGTCACTAAATATGCTCCTGTTACTTTGGAAAGGAAGCAAAAAATGAAGCGGGAAAGGATAAATCTTCTAAGATAAACAACTTTTGGCTATTGAAGTACAGAAATACAGTAATATTTCTGGACATAAAATGGTCGGTTATATCTATTATTATTTTATAAGAAATATGAGAAACCCTTAACTTTTCCACTGTCCATTCACTAGAGATTACATTAATGCCCTTTAAATATTCCACATCAGTAAATAAGAACACACTTAATCCCTCTACACTAAAGTGACCTATAAATTAAACATAAATTCTTGCTTGTATCTCAAATTTATCAACCCAAATATTGCCTTTCTTCTAT
>NW_008433161.1:0-372 GCF_000622305.1 Nannospalax galili | reverse complement strand
CAAAGTTGTGCTGAGCAGAGGAAGCTTATTAGTTGTTGGTTAAGAATGAAATAGATGTAAATAATAATAATATATCAAATTATTCTAAAATCAATTTTAGTGCATAGCAACAATTCTAACATTACCCAAGGACCACAAACTACATATATATCTAAAATTGTTGAATTGGCTGTGATTAACATTCATAGGAAAGAAGTCATTGAACTGTGATCTGTGATATAAAAAATTGGATTCAGCAATTTTACTTTTTGTTCAGGTTCTATACTAGGAAAGCTACATTTTTAAAAAAGAAAGAAAATCTTACATTTTACCCTTCTCATGTTATTAGTGCACCACACAAGTGGGTTACTGAGAAACAGGAGTCATTTACCA
>NW_008433160.1:0-372 GCF_000622305.1 Nannospalax galili | reverse complement strand
ATCTTTATGGCAGAGAAGGCAGGTGACACTACCATCTGCACTTCAGAGGGGACAGGTGACACAACTATGTGTATGTCAGAGGGGCAAAGACATGACCATATGCACGTCAGAGGGGGCAGGTGACATGACCTTCTGCACGTCAGAGGGGACAGGTAACACGACCATCGGAACGACAGAGGTGGCAGGTGACATGACAAACTGCACATCATAGGGGGCAGGCTACATGACCATCTACTTGTCGGAGGTGGCAGGAAACAAGACGATCTTTATGGCAGAGGGTGCAGGTGACATGACCCTCTGTACATCAGAGAGTTCAGGAGTCACGACCATCTGCATGTCACAGGGGTCAGGTGACACGACCATCTGCTTGTC
>NW_008433159.1:0-372 GCF_000622305.1 Nannospalax galili | reverse complement strand
GTCTGAGGAGATGGGCCTTCATGAGTCTTTGAATAATGGGCTTAAGCCCCTAGCAGTGTTTGAGAGAGATGGGATATTGAGTCATACAAGGGAATGTAGAGTGATCTTTCAAGGTGATGCAAATAGGGGTGTGGTGGGAGGCCAGTCCTAGGACAGAGGTGTCCCAGAGCTTGGGGTCAACCTCAGACACTGGGAGCGGCCAGGTCCTAGTTTTAAGGGGTGGAGATATGAGTGTGGGGAATGAAAGCATTCTCAAGAAGTGAGCTTTAAAGACATGGCTGAGATCCCAAAGCCTCAACCCACTCAGTTCTCTTTAAATCAAGGTAGAATCATGAGCTGTAGCACAGCTTTAAACAGTGATGATATGTAAAT
>NW_008433158.1:0-372 GCF_000622305.1 Nannospalax galili | reverse complement strand
TCACTTAATTCCATCCAGTACTTGAAGCAATTTAGAGAAGATTCATTCCATAAAACAGTGCAACGAATAATCAGGACCAAGAGGAGAGTGACTTAGAGTTTGCAGCTGTGTAATAAGGCATTGCAGAGTTGTTATAGTGAATTTCATAATTGAGTCTGAGCTTCCTGGGGGCCAAAGGAATATTTATGTGAATTTATCATTATTCATTCGTTAAATAACTCATGAACATTGGTTGGTTCCTTCAACCAATATGTATCAGCCCATCTTTACCAGTTCAGGCGCACCAGGGAAAGAGGCTGATTTAGGCAGTACCTGAAGAAATGCACATTGCAGGACTTCTGTGAGGCCATGAGGGTTATAGACGTAACCTTG
>NW_008433157.1:0-372 GCF_000622305.1 Nannospalax galili | reverse complement strand
GCATATTGATTCTGTGAACTGGTACTGCTGCATGAACTGGGATTGAAGAAAAATATATTGAAGAGGTTCCCATCAGGCCACCGACAGTCACCCAGCTCAGGCCCTGTGACCTCAGGTCCATACCTGGATCTCACCACTTCACCACTGCTCACATAGCACCTTTGGAAAATAATTGTTGGTCAGACTAAAATTTTAAAATCTTATCTTTTACATTGTGCTGTTTGGGTTTCTGATTCTTAGGGCTATACAGAAATAATAGATTTAATAATATTCCAATAGCCTTGAGAGAAGGAAAGATATTTTTACATTCTTCTCTTTCTAATTTAGCTCTTCAGACATGAGACTTTCACCAGAATAATCCCCTTGAGATTC
>NW_008433156.1:0-372 GCF_000622305.1 Nannospalax galili | reverse complement strand
TATGAATGTATCAAATAGTCATATTGTACTCCATAGAGATATTCAAAATAATACTTTATAAAGTAATTATTTAGTTCCTTGCTAATAGAGAAAAAGGCAATAGCTAATTGTTATAATAAATATTTCAGACAGTCTCAAAATATTCATTTTAACAGTTTGATTTTCACTGACATTCTAAGAGTAATCTAAACTGTCCTTCATAATTTTGGGGGCTAAATAATTCTCAACATTATTTTCTTCACAGTTTCCTTTATCTACTTGTTTCTTAAACTATAGATGACAGGATTTAAGAATGGTGGTACAATGGTATAAAGTACAGACAGAACCATGTCTTGAACCACTTCTGAGGTAACTGGAGGTCTTAGATACACA
>NW_008433155.1:0-372 GCF_000622305.1 Nannospalax galili | reverse complement strand
TAATCCCAGCACTTGGGAGGCAGAGGCAGGCGGATCTCTGTGAGATTGAGGTCAGCCTGGTCTGCATAACAAATTCTAGGCCAACTGTGGCTAAAGGGAGACCCTGTTTCAAAGAGACCTGAAAAAGGTGTTCAAGATCAACCTTAGCTACGTAACAAGTTCTAGCCTGAGGTATGTGAGATCTTGTTTCAAAAAACAAAAATAGTTGTGTTGCTTGGGTTAAGCATGCAGCTCAGCAATAAAGCACATGCTTTAGATCCCTTCAAAGACTACTCAGCCTTATCCACAGTGGCTATATTCACAGTCAGAAGTCACTACCAGGAGTGAGGATCCAACAGTTCTAACATAGCTTCAGAGCTTCAGGATCCAACA
>NW_008433154.1:0-372 GCF_000622305.1 Nannospalax galili | reverse complement strand
CATCACAATGTAACAATATGACTTCAAATTGTGACATCACAACACTGTTGCACCCATGTGCCATTTTATTGCTCCATTGTGCCATCCCAAAGTTCCAATTTGACTTCACAGTGTTCTGTTGTGACATCACGATGCTCCAATGTGACATCACAGTGGTCCAATTTGCCATCACATTGTTATGATATGACATCACAATGTTCCTTTGTAACATCACAATGCTCATTGTGTCCTCAACTCTGTGCAATTATGTCATCACCACGACCCATTGTGTCATCACCATGCTCATTATACAAACACAGTGCTAATTGTCCCCACAAAATTCCCCAATATGACATCACAATGCTCCAAAGTGCAAACATTATGTCCCCATGT
>NW_008433153.1:0-372 GCF_000622305.1 Nannospalax galili | reverse complement strand
GTACAGACACCCAGCAAAACCCAAAGGAATCGAGAATCAGCTGTGTGGATATCTTGCAGTCACATGACTATCTGGGAGCGGAGCCTTAGGGGAGAGAAGAATAAGCAGAGCGGCCCTGAGTTAGGACTTATATTAACCTTCCAAGGTGACAGAGACCTCGTGGTGCCAACATGGCCGGTCTATGGTACCCAGGTAATTGGTCAACCAGTTGCTATTGTTTATAGGATCTGATCAATATCTAAATCAGTAAACTTTGAGGAAAGGAGATTGTCCCCCATAATGTGGTTGGGCCTCATTCAATCTGTTGAAGGCCCTAAGAACAAAGAGGAAGAAGGAATTCTGCCTCCAAACTGTAGCAAAGATCCTGCCTGG
>NW_008433152.1:0-372 GCF_000622305.1 Nannospalax galili | reverse complement strand
TCAAGGGAGGGGACGGGGAGGAGAGTTAGAGGACTGTGAGGAAGATATTATGTGAGGAAGATATTACTATGGAACAGGCTCAGAGACATTTCTTATAAGGGTAATGGGTTAATGGTTGACAGGATGAATGATGGATAGATAGATTCATGGACAGACTAGGGAAGTCCCTCTATCTCCCTATAAAGAAATCCCATCAGAGAGGTCTTCTCTGGGATGCCTGTTTAATGGGCAGAGCGGGCCTCAGGGTGGCTCAGAATTCTTTAACATGTAAACTTCTTGTCTGTTTTAAACTTTCTCTGTCTTGTCTCTCTGCCTCTCTCTGTGTGTCTCTGTCTCTCTCTGTCTCTTTCTCTCCCTCTTCTCCTCTCTCTC
>NW_008433151.1:0-372 GCF_000622305.1 Nannospalax galili | reverse complement strand
CCAACTCTGACTCCTTCTGGTTTCTTCAGCCCTTTGCCTTGGTGCTATCCCTACAGGGTATGGCCTGTTAGCTTAGATAATGCAAGTCCTGAGTCTGGGGACATGGCTTGGTAGATAAATTGAAGTGCAAACATGAAAAGCGAAATTTGGATTACCAATACCCACATAAAAGCAGGGCATGCTGATGTGCATTGTAATCCCAGCACTGGGAGGAAGGGAAGAGACAGGTGGAGTCCTAGAGCTCAACCTTGACCAGCCAGCCTCCTCTACTTAGTGAGCTCAAGTTCAACCAAGAGACCCCATCTCAAAAAAATAAGGTGGAGGGGCTGGAGAGATGGCTCAGCAGTTAGGAACACTGGCTGTTCTTGCAGA
>NW_008433150.1:0-372 GCF_000622305.1 Nannospalax galili | reverse complement strand
GCACAATTTCCTGAAGATGCTTTCTTTCCTCCATTGTGTGTCCTTGGCACCTTTGTCTAATATCAGGTGGCTGAAACTGCATGTACTCATGTTTGAGTCTTCAGTTATGTTCCATTGATCTATGTCTATTTTTGTGCCATACCATGCTGTTTTTATGACTCTAGCCCTGTAATATAGTTTGATACCTGGTATAGTAATCCCCCCCAGCATCGCTCTTTGTGCTCGGGGTTGCTTTGGATATCTGGGTTTTTTGTGCTTCCATATGAACTTTAGGATTTTTTTTCTAATTCTGTGAAGTATGTCATGAGGATTTTGATTGGAATTTCATTGAATCTATATATTGTTTTTGGTAGGATGGTCATTTTCACAATA
>NW_008433149.1:0-372 GCF_000622305.1 Nannospalax galili | reverse complement strand
GTTGTGCAGCCCAGGGAAGCAGAGGGAGGTGAGGGTGAGACCAGGCCCAGAAGGCTCCTGGGGACCGTGTGAAGGAACTGGGTTGGTCTGGATGCAAAGATGAGGAAGTAGTGGTGGTTCTCTTGGTGTCTGGTCAACAAGACAAGGAATGGGACAGGACCCAGGCTAGGAAGAGAGACCGGTGGGAGAGATGGGAGGGTGAATCAGGCTGGGGGAGTCTAGGCACAGAGGGCGCATTGGACTTACCCATGAGACTGGCCAGCCCACAGGTTGTGCAAGCCCAGGGAAGCAGAAGAAGGTATATTCTTTTCAAAAAAAAAAAAAGATTTTATTAAGTGTGTAAGGGCCATGGTGGCCTTGGGGCTGGTGGTG
>NW_008433148.1:0-372 GCF_000622305.1 Nannospalax galili | reverse complement strand
TATGGATATAAAGTCATCAGGTAGATTTCAATGGTAATGTTTATCACCTCACTAATTAACATGAAGTAAATTTTTATGCGTCCTCCAAGGTGATTCTTCATGCAATTTAACAATCAGGATTAACTGTCACATCAACCACGATAAGGAATCATGAATCTATGCTTTGGAAAGAAATCCTGTGATTTTTTTTTTTTACTGTAAGCCTTTGTGTCTGTACTTGTAGCATACTGAAACAAAACAAAATTTAATGGAGGAGGGCACAGTATGAACTGACATGAACAGTAAGGAAGGCTAACACCAGATGGTCACTTCTACTGACCTTCATCCAGCACTGCTGGGTGTCGTGACTGAGAATCTACTTACCTCAGTAAC
>NW_008433147.1:0-371 GCF_000622305.1 Nannospalax galili | reverse complement strand
TGCTGGGAATCGAACCAGGGTCCTCTGCAAGAGCAGTCAGTGCTCTTAAACACTGAGCTATCTCTCCAGCCCTCTCAATTTTCTTTTTCCTTTAAAAATAATTTTCTTTTGAGACAGGGTCTCACTATGAAGGCCTTGCTGGCCTGTAATTTGCTGTGTAAACCAGGCTTACCTTGAACTCACAGAGATCTACCTACCTGCCTCTGCCTCCTAAATGCTAGGTTTAAAGGCATGTACCACCATGCCTAGCCTTAGAAATGATTTTGTTTGTTTGTTTGTTTGATTTTGTTTGGTCTTTTTGAGACACGGTCTCCTTGTAGCCCAGTTGTCCTGGAACTCACTATGTAGACCAGGTTGGCCTTGAACTCACA
>NW_008433146.1:0-372 GCF_000622305.1 Nannospalax galili | reverse complement strand
GAGGCAATATAAACCCTTCTTTCCTTAAGTTGCTTTTGTCAGTATTTTGTCACAGCAACAAGTAATTAACACAGAAGGTGTGAGTGAGAGTCTGAGGAAGGTGCTTGCCACCTGGGGAAATGTCTCCCCTGGAACTCAGGATGGAGTAACGGGGAGAGGGCAGGTCAGAAGTGAAAGGAGAGTTGACTTGTTTGTTGCTGCCATCAAAGGCTTCTGGTTAACAAGTTCTGCAAGGTTTGGTTAGCTATCTTACCCTTGTCTATAGAGAATGGGTCCCTGAAAAGAGGCCACGATAGGGTGGTGTGTGGACTTACAGCAGTAGTGTTGGATTGACATCAGTAAGGGGTGGGCACAATGGAGCAGGAAGAGGGG
>NW_008433145.1:0-372 GCF_000622305.1 Nannospalax galili | reverse complement strand
ATACTGGATACATCCATCTTGGGCTACGTATCATAAAATAACCCCCATGATGGAAGGCATTCTGGCTATGGCACAGAAGGAGAGGCTATATTGCAACAGGGTCTATGATAACCAGAAAAAATCATTTTGCCCATGTCCACCAATAAGACCCAAAATTTATGGAGGGATAATTTTCTCTTTCAACCCCTTATGTGGGGCTACCCAGGCATACTGGGAAATCATATGCCATGTGATAGGAGGTTACAGGCCCTGATATCTATGGAAGCGGAGTTTCAGCTCCATTCTTCCCCCTCAGCAACACCCATCCCAAATGCCCCACTAGCCTTTACAGATGCCAACAGAGCCAAATTTGGTCTTATAATATATCATAAT
>NW_008433144.1:0-372 GCF_000622305.1 Nannospalax galili | reverse complement strand
AGTGAATGATGGAAAGCGGGGAGTCAGTCTCATTTAAAGGTGGGAATCTTAGTATATTGACAAGGCTCCAGTGCGTGAACCCACACTGATGGGCATTACTGAAGGGCATTTTGGAACACAAACTTGACTCTATAGGCACACACACACACACACACACACACGTATATTATATTAGAGAACTTTGGGGGAGGTGTTGTAAGAAGGATGGAGATGTGGGGGAAATCTAATATGATCAAAATATATTGAATGAAATTCACACAAATAAATAAATAAATAAGCAAATAAATTATATTAAAAACTACCAAAAAGAAAAATAATAATAGTTGACAAGAAGTAGAAGGATAGAGTGGGATGGAGGTGAGGGATGGCATC
>NW_008433143.1:0-372 GCF_000622305.1 Nannospalax galili | reverse complement strand
GAGTCTGCAAATGACAGAGACCTGTCCTGTCCCCAGCATAATCTCAACATAGAGGCAATGTTACTACTGTGCACAAACTGGGATATCAGGGAGGGACTTGGGGGAATGCAGTCACTCAAAGAAGGCTGAAACTGTTGCCTGACATTGGGAAGTCCTCCGACTTCCAATCTGCTCCACCATCAGCCTACCATCAGAGTAGTGTGGAACTGTAGTCTCTGTTGAGGACAAAAGCTCCAGGCTCATCTGAGGGGCCCAGAGCTCCAGTTCATGGTAGGGTACAGGTTCATGGGTGGAGATAACAACTCCAGCTCATGGGAGGGGACCACAGCTTCAGCTCACAGGAAGGGACCACAACTCTGGCTCATAAGCGTG
>NW_008433142.1:0-372 GCF_000622305.1 Nannospalax galili | reverse complement strand
TGCTCCAATGTCCCATCACAATCTTAAAATATGACTTCTCAATGTTCCATTATGACGTCACAATGCTCCATTGTGACGTCACAATGCTCCAATGTCCAGCGCTATCGCCCCACGTGCACTATATTGCTAGACCGTATCACAATGTTGCAATATGACATCACAATGCTGTAATCTGCCAACAACACAGGTCCATGTGCTAGTATATTGCTCCAATATGTCAACAATGTTACAGCATAACTTCTCAATTTTCCCTGGTGACATCACAATGCTCGATTGTCAATATGCCAACACTGTGGCCCCACGTGCCATTTTATTACCCAAATTTGGCATCACAATTTTGCAATATAACTTCACAATGTTACATTTTGACAT
>NW_008433141.1:0-372 GCF_000622305.1 Nannospalax galili | reverse complement strand
GGGGACAAGCACCTTTCTCTACTAACCGTCTCACTGGCTTTGCCCATCTTTGTAAAGGGCCAAATAGCAAATGTTTTATGCTGAGGAACCAAAAATATGATGCTCAGTAGAAACTACTTACCTCTCAGTTTGAAATTCACTACTGACCACACACCAAAGAATAGGTGTGACTGTGCTGAACACACACCAATGAATGGGTGTGGCTGTGTTCCAATAAAAGTTTATCCCACCAAGTTGATGGGTTTGCCATATAATCTGACCCTGTCCTGGGCTATAGTGTGCTGATCCTAACTGAGTGTATAGCTAGAGGTTTGAGCACAATCCAAACCCCTCCCTTGATAGTATAAAAATCTGAACTAGAGAAAAAAAAAA
>NW_008433140.1:0-368 GCF_000622305.1 Nannospalax galili | reverse complement strand
CTCTCTCTCTCTCTCTCTCTCTCTCTCTCTCTCTCTCTCTCTCCCACAAAGGCAGAAACCACAAAGTTTCAGTGACGAAAACCACTGGTTGGTGTGAAAAGATCACATTCGGTCTCATTAGGATCCGTTAGTTGCAGCAGAGACAACTTTATTGACTGCTGAGCTGAGGTATCCTTGTAGGGTCCAGAGACATAGGCAACAAGTTTATCATCTGACTGCTCACCAATTCTGAGCAGAACAGGTACGGAAACCTCTCTGGTCCTCTCTCCAGACTCTTGGTGGCTTGTGTTTACTACCCTCCTGGTGGTAGTGATGAGACATATATTTCTGAATGTGCCTGTTCAGGGTTCAGAAAACATGATCAGTTC
>NW_008433139.1:0-372 GCF_000622305.1 Nannospalax galili | reverse complement strand
AAAGATCCCTATCCCTAGGTGACATATCTACAGTAGAACCTTTACAACTAAGGCTCAAGGAACATAGTACAACAGGGGATGGAGAGAGAAAATTAGGGTATTCCTCAACTCTCATCAGTGAAACTTCCTTACACAACAGAGTGCAATACACACAGAAGGCTATAACTGACTCAGTTTTAGAAAATAAGAGACTGCAGAGTGTGTGTCCTTGATAGGACTCACCTACCCACAGCTCAGTGATCACTGCAGAAGATGGGGCTGGAAAGATCGTAAGAACCAGGATTGGTCTATGAATATAGGGAAGCAGAGGCTTATAGGCCGCTTGAGGCTTGCTCATGTGAACTTGTGACAATAGTGGCATTGAGCACAAGG
>NW_008433138.1:0-372 GCF_000622305.1 Nannospalax galili | reverse complement strand
TAGTGCATGGATAGTGGTGGTGGTGCACACCTGTGATTCCAGCACAGAGGAGCTGAAGGAGGAGTTACAAGCTCAACATCGTCTGATGTTCCATAGGGATCTGGGGACCCTGACTATAGCAAGTAAGAACAGGAGTCTGCAGAGATGGCTCAGTCGATAAAAGCACAAGCTGCTCTTCCAGGGGATCTGGGTTTGGTACCCAGCACACACATGGTGGGTAACTGCTGACAGCTGGTCAGTTACTCATATGAACTCTCAGCATGGAGACAGAATGAACAAGCCTTTGCAAGATCTAGGGGAGGAAATTTAAATACAGTAGAAATATATTGCATGAAAATGGCAAAAATTGAATAAAATATGTATATAAAGTTA
>NW_008433137.1:0-372 GCF_000622305.1 Nannospalax galili | reverse complement strand
TGGGGGCGGGGGGCTCACAGACTCAGGAAGTAAATAAACTTCACATTTCTGGATAAGCTGAACTTATAAGATTCATAAGACCCCTCCCCAAGGTCACAAGTAAATAACTACTGAGGGAGGGGAATCTGATCAGCTAAACTGCCTGGAGGAGGTGCTTCATGAACTGAAGGAGACAGAACCATTTTCCTCCCCATCTCCAAAAGTTTTCATGTGGAAAGTACCATAATAGTTTGTAATTCTCTCATGTAATCTGTGAGGTATTTCAGAATTTTTCTTTCAGTATGAATTACTCAAACAATAGTATACTGTAACCAAGACACGTGGGAGCACAGGGGGCGGAGGGGGGAAAGAAAAAGGAAAGGGGAAAAAAAA
>NW_008433136.1:0-372 GCF_000622305.1 Nannospalax galili | reverse complement strand
CACAATGATCCATTGTAACATCACAATGCTCCAATATGTCGTCACAATGCTGCACTGTGACAACACAATGTTCCAATCTGTTATCACAATGCCCCAATTTGCCTTCGCAATGCCCCAGTATTTCCTACCAATTTTCAATGTGCCAAGACAGTGAGTTAATATGTTATGATAATGATTCAGTGTTTCATAGCAATGTTGAATGTGTCATCACAGTGCTCAGTGTGCCATAACAATGTACCAATGTACCAATGCGCCAACGTGTCATCACAATTCGCCTATGTGCCATTATAATGCGCCAATGTGCCATCACAATGCTACAAAATGTCATCAAACTCCTCCATTGTGACATCACAATGCTCCGTGTGCCATCAC
>NW_008433135.1:0-372 GCF_000622305.1 Nannospalax galili | reverse complement strand
CATTTAATTGTCTATTACTTTGAATAAGGGGAATAATTACATTTGACATGCTTATAACTGTTGGTACATTATTTATGCATAACTTGAAATCCAGTCGCTCGCTGTCAAAGCAGCAACTGTTTGGATATCACACCTGTAAACATGAACAAAATAATCCCGAAGGAAACCTCTATGTTCCGTGGGTATCTAGGTATATCATCTCTGAATTAAATGCTTAATTTAAAAACATCAATATTTTATCAAAAGATAATTTTGGAAGACTTCCTAAGCAGTGTCCCGTTTAGATAGCTTTAACATTGTAATTTCCGGTAACCATATTGTGATGGTTGATTTTCACGGTCACTCTCACGGGACTTGAAAATGCTTCGGCGA
>NW_008433134.1:0-372 GCF_000622305.1 Nannospalax galili | reverse complement strand
TGATGGCACACTGAGCATTGTGATGACACATTGGGGCATTGTGAGGGGACATTGCTCATTTTGATAACATATTTGAGACTTGTGAGTGGACATTCAGCATTGAGATGGTACATTGAGCACTGTGGTGACACATTGGGGCACTGTGAAGGGACGTTCAGATTTGAGATGGCACACTGAGCATTGTGATGATACAGTAATGTGGATCTCTCTCTACCCTCATGGGCTGTTGGCCACCAATTCATGAGGACAAAGGGAGAAGAAGCGAAGAACAGGGTCAGAACGGCCAGTGAGCATGATGGTAAAGACCTTCCAGGGAGTCAGATTCAGTGATACAGCTCCATTTATTCAGTAGGGGTTAGGGAAAATATAGTG
>NW_008433133.1:0-372 GCF_000622305.1 Nannospalax galili | reverse complement strand
AGGGCGCACGAGTCATCCCGTTCTCCGGTCCTGTTCCCTCCCTTCCACCGAAGGGACAGTACCAGAGCCCAAGTGGCTCAGCAGATAAAGGTGCTTGCTGTGTAAATCTGAAGACCTGAGTTCAATCTCTAGAACTTACATAAAAGTGGGATGAGAGAATCGGCTTGCTATGGAAGCCAGGCTGCCCCACCCTCCTGATCATCCTGCCTCACCTCCTAAGTGCCAGGATCCAAGTGTGTGCACCACAGAACTGCTTTTAATTAGCTAGTCAGGGTAACGCAGTCGGGGCACAGCCTCCAGGACTGGACAAGCACTCTGCGGCGACGGAGCCCCTGCCTCAGGCTGTGCAGTCCTGAAGGGCAGCTCTTGGAA
>NW_008433132.1:0-372 GCF_000622305.1 Nannospalax galili | reverse complement strand
GTTAGGGTTAGGTATTTACTATAGTTAAAATGAAAGAACAGTAGCATTTCAAATTTCACAATGTTCTTTATGAGTTGTATGTAAAAGGACTGTGCCATCAATGTCGGTCTGGTTCCTTAAGAAATACATGTGTCTCATCTCTATGTAAGTGTTTGCTCTCAAGTAGAAAACAAAGTAGTTCTCCCAAAGTATTTTCTGTAGTGAAAACTAAAAAACAATAACATTTCACATTTTAAAAAGTTCTTTATGTGTTGTACGTAAAAGGACTGTTGCATCCATGTCAGTCAGGAGGCTTAAGAAAAATATATATCGCTTCTCTATCTAAGTGCTTGCTTTCCTGTAGAAAACACAGTAGGGTTAGGGTTAGGGTTA
>NW_008433131.1:0-372 GCF_000622305.1 Nannospalax galili | reverse complement strand
CCCCATAGGAAGCCATGGTCATGTGGTCACCCTGCACACATTCTCTCCCATTTACTAACTTCATACATTTGCCTCTGTAAATGAATTCAAATCATTCTAGTTCTGACACTTGCCAGCTGTATGGGTGCAGCAAGTTACTAAAACCACTGATGACTCTGTTTCCTCAACAATAAGATGAGAATGATAAGAGTATTTGCCTCAAAAGTTGTAATTTGGATTAAAGTATCAAACATTTTAATGTATGCTGACTGGGGTCTCAAATATACCTAAGCTTTGGTCAGCATTATACAGGTTTCTTAAGTGCTAAGAGTAAAATGGTCATGTGTACAATTATTAGACCTACTGAGGGTGAATTGAGGTCAATGATTTTTA
>NW_008433130.1:0-372 GCF_000622305.1 Nannospalax galili | reverse complement strand
CAAATACTTCTTGTTCCAAGCCTTTCAGATAAGGGATAATCAACCTGTATGACTTGGAAAATCAATTTCTCTAGAAGGCAAGTAGAGCTGGGTGATTTCTCAAGGTCTTTATGCAAAAAAAGATTGTTGGGCCCCATTTCCTTCTTTTTAACTTTGTATTCAATTAACTACTTATATACTAAATCTCAGAGTACAGCAAAGTGTCTAGAACACAGATTTGAAAATGGAAGAGGAAGCTGGGCTTGGTTGGGAGATGGAGGCAGAAGAATTACCATGAGTTCAAGACCAGCCTAGGCAATGAATTTCCAGACAGTCTAAGCTATAAAGTGAGATCCTGTTTTACACAAACAAACTAAACAACAGAAATGAAAG
>NW_008433129.1:0-372 GCF_000622305.1 Nannospalax galili | reverse complement strand
CTGGGTCCCCGAGATCACTCACCCTGAACGGCTGCACAGAGCTGCCTTTCTGGGTAACTTGAATCAGATCAGCACTTGTCCTTCAGGGCATCTACCCTTGAGATGTTCAGTTCACGACTCATTTCCCTGGTTTTCTTGTCCTTGCCATCTTAACGGAATGGAATGTCTTTCTTAATTAATAGCTCTAATTAATTTTATCATAGTTTTGTTGATATGTAAAATGACTCTTGGCATCCTCATTCCTAGGCCTTCTAGAGTTAAACTCATGTCTGGTACATGCTAAAGTTGTTCCTCTATTTCCTCCACTTCCACATCCCTGGACCCAACAAACTGTAGATCAAAAATATTCCAAAACATTGCACTAGTGCTGAA
>NW_008433128.1:0-372 GCF_000622305.1 Nannospalax galili | reverse complement strand
GACAGTGTTTCCCTGTAGCCCCAGCTGGCCTAGAACTCACTATGTAGACCAAGTTGGCCTTGCTCTCACAGAGATCTGCCTTCCTCTGCCTGAAACTAAAGACACACGCTACCACCACACTGGGCTGAAAAAAAGATAACAAAATCTGCTTACTAGCTGGGCCATGACCATGTTCAGATTTACCTTCTAGCTGCTAACTGTGGGATGTAAAATAATCTCGTCCGAGTTTTTGCCACATCACCCACTTTCTTTTGTTACTGTGTAATAAAGGGGCCAGCAATAAAATACAGGTTATCTACAGGATGTGCCTAACTAAAACACCTATTCATTTAAGTATTTCAGAATTTTCTGTTATTGTTTAAATGATGCTCT
>NW_008433127.1:0-372 GCF_000622305.1 Nannospalax galili | reverse complement strand
CTATGTAGACCAAGCTGGCCTTGAACTCACAGATACCTGCCTGCCTTTTCCTCCTGCATGCTGGCTAAACAGGGTCTCTTATAGCTGAGACAGGCCTGGAACTCACTGTATAACCAAAGATGGCCTTGAGCCTGCTTTGAGCCTGTGCAAAGGCTGGAGGATATTGAAGCCTGAGTCTGTGGACGGTGCTTTCTTTTGCTCCCACACACGACAGGAATTTTTTTTTAGGTTTTCTAATTTTTTAAAATAACTTTTATTAAATTTGTTCTTTGAGAAGTTCATACCTGTATAAAATGAATTCTGATTACTGTAAATCCCTACCCTCTCTCGTCTCTCTCCTGACAGTAATATCAATGTCAACCTGTTTGTGTA
>NW_008433126.1:0-372 GCF_000622305.1 Nannospalax galili | reverse complement strand
GGGGGTGTTTCCAGAGAGGATTAACTGGGACGATCTGCTGTGAGCATGGGTGGCAGGCCATGGGCTGGGTACTCAGGTAGAATCAAAGCGGAAGAGGTGAAGTAGAATGGCTTTCTCCACTTCCAGTGGGGCTCAGCTCTGCCACGCCCACCCCACCGAGATAGGCTGCACCAAAATAAACCTGCCTTCCCTTAAATAGTTCTCAAGCACGTGGTCACAGCTATACAAAAGTGATAATATACCCCTCAAGACGGAACATCTTCAGCTTCCCCTAGTTCTCCTATGGAATTTGAGCTCATCGCTCTTACTCTACTTTTTGTTTGTGTTTTTTGTTCTTTGTGGGGAAGTTTTTTGTTTTGTTTTGTTTTGTTG
>NW_008433125.1:0-372 GCF_000622305.1 Nannospalax galili | reverse complement strand
CTCACGTCTCTTTGTCATGTGCACTTTCTTTTGTGTGGTGTGTGTTGTTATATCCTGCTGTCTCCCTTACCATTAACCTTCCTCTATATGTTTTGGAAAAGTGACAAAAATTTCTAGGCAATTACATATCTATCAGCTTGAAGGAGGTGGAAGAGGGAGATACGGTAAATATTGACTTATAGAGAACATGCACATATTTTCTGGACAAAATTATTTAGTTCATTGAGTAAAGTCACACATTTAATTTTCTCATACAAATGTAGTCTACACTGCCATCCATGTATATACGAAAACTGATAAAAATGTCCAGGCACTGGTCGACTTGTCCCCTTTGTTCTTCCCCTTTTGAATTTCCCAGGACTCTTGAAACGG
>NW_008433124.1:0-372 GCF_000622305.1 Nannospalax galili | reverse complement strand
TTAATTCTACAGAAAGAACATTAAGTCATTTCAGTTAATTGAGACAGACTAAAATGGGAAGAGAGCAAAGCAAGACCAAGAAACACAAACCTGAAGGAATCCAACTTTGCATATAGAACACATCATTAAAATAAAAGATCATAAATGAATATTACAAAGGCATTGATGAATGTTATATCAGAAAACAGAGTGCACAGATGATGGTTCAAGGTTTACTATCAGTGAGACAAAGAAAATCTAGGACATGATGACATACTGATGATGTTGGATACATCTCTTTAATCAAGGAATCTGCAGCTGGGTTAATACCAAAATCCTATGATTGAAAGAAAGGTCTGACAAGGAGTAACTGCCAGAGATATTTTATGAGAA
>NW_008433123.1:0-372 GCF_000622305.1 Nannospalax galili | reverse complement strand
AAAAAAATTGCAAGATTTAGACTAACAGCATTAGATGGACTAGAAATACCTGACTTTACAAAGGGAAGTGAGAAATGAATGTTGAAAAATTCAAGCCTCCCATGAAGCCTGTCTAGGTTCACATCTTGCTCCATTGTTTGCTTCTCCTTAACCCTAAGTGGGTTGTTAAACATTCTTAGTCTGAGCTTCCTGTTTGTAAATCATAAGCACTGACTTCTCTGAGCTATTTCTTTTAGGCTTTAATGAGAAAAAGCATGTATAACTCTAGGCCTGGCCCACAAGTTGGCTATTTTATGGCTCCTTTTATTAACTGCCCTTGGGAATGGAGGAAGTGAGGGAATTTCGGAGTGCTTCAGCTCAAGGAAGGGAAAA
>NW_008433122.1:0-372 GCF_000622305.1 Nannospalax galili | reverse complement strand
CACCACCACCACAACCACCACCCATGTAAAAAGATGGGTGCAGTGGGGTACATCTGTAATCCCAGCACTGAGAAAGCAGAGCCAGGTAGAACCCTGGAGTTCATTGACCAGCCAACCTAGCTGAATTGGTGAACTCCAGGTTAATTGGACTCTGTCTCAAAATAGAAAATGGATGAATCAGCAAGGTGACTCAGCAGGTAAAGACACTTGCTTTGCAAGCCTGACGACCTGAGTTTGATCCCAAGAACCCATGTAAAGGTAGAAGAGAACTGACGGCACAAAGTCATCTTCAGACCTCCACATTCATGCCATGGCATGAGCACAGCCCTCCACCACACACAAACAATAAAATTTTTAAAAAAATTATTTAAT
>NW_008433121.1:0-372 GCF_000622305.1 Nannospalax galili | reverse complement strand
ACACTATTTTCTAATAGTTTGCTTATTTTTAGGCTTCACATCTTAAAGTTGCCGTGCTGCCCCTTTCCTAAAAGAGTTCTTGATTTACTTAATACTTAGACTAAGCATTGCTTTATGACTCTGCCTTTGAGGCCTTGATTGTAGAACCAGTGATAAGACTATTACTGTAGCAGATACAGAGACTCAGCAACATGTCTTCAGTACTATCCCAAGAAATAGCTTCTAGCTTTCATTTTGAGATCAACAGCATTTGGTTTTTTCTTTATTTTGTTTGGTTTTAGGTTTTGAGACAGGGCCTTATTATATCCCAGGCTGTCCTCAAACTCACTGTGTAACAAAGGTGACTCTGAATATCTGAGCCTCCATTTCCTT
>NW_008433120.1:0-372 GCF_000622305.1 Nannospalax galili | reverse complement strand
AGAGGCAGAGGAATCAGAGAGGGAAGGAAGATATTTAAGAAAAGGGGATGCGGGAATGACAGCCTAGGAGACACAGGTAAAACGGTCGGGGCGCTGCTTGAGAGGAGGAAGGGGACCTGCTTGGGGGAGTAGAGGGGAAGGCAAAGGGGAGGGGTTCCAATAAGAACAAACACATGTGCAAAATGCCATAACAAAATGCATCACTTGTATGCTAACTTTACATTTTATTTTAAAAAGAAAATACTCATGAAAACCATTTCTTTAAATGAGTGCAGAATCACATTGCTACAATATTCCCCATTTACGGAAAATTTTCATTAAGTCTTTGAATGCTAAAAATGCTGAAGACCCCATGAATTAAGAGAATCTGGA
>NW_008433119.1:0-372 GCF_000622305.1 Nannospalax galili | reverse complement strand
TTATATGACAACTGTTGTAACATCCTATGTACTACTTCACATTGACTTGATCCTTGTTTGTAAGACCTTCAGGTACATTTCTATAGAGTAATGTCTATAGAGAAATGTCTTTTCTCTATAGAGAAATGTCTTTCACAGCCAAAGCCTCTTTCTGCCAAAACTTCCCAGCATGTGTATGTCACCCAAGCCCTCTATGGATGCCTTTGATGATGTGGCACTGATTTCAACACTCTGTGAAGGTGTCACCATAGTCCATGAATTCTGTTTGTTGTTTTAGGTTTCTGTGGTGACTAAATAAAAAATAATAAAATCCCAAGAGGCTGTCTGCAGCAAAATGTGATATTCACATGGACAAGGTGGATTCCTGTCCAA
>NW_008433118.1:0-372 GCF_000622305.1 Nannospalax galili | reverse complement strand
ACAGAGCACTTGCCTAGTAAGTGCAAGGCCCTGGGTTCGGTCCTCAGCTCTGAAAAAAAAAATACCCCCCAAAAACTAGGTAAAAAAATTGCGTTAACTTTTTTTTGAGAGATGTAAACAAATATCTATTTGCCCAAGATAGAGTATGAACAAAGCACACCTCACCAAAGTCTGATTTGGTCAACCCATGAGCCTATTGAGCTTAGTTAGAGAGTATGGGTAAGGGTCCACTTACAGGAGCATGGGTGAGCTCCCCAAACAGCTGCATCACTGGATGACATGGATGACAGCCTCACAGAAGCTGCATCCAGTGAACCTTCCACTTCCTGTATACTCTAACATCTCCCAAGATCATTTGTAGCTGGGGTCAGG
>NW_008433117.1:0-372 GCF_000622305.1 Nannospalax galili | reverse complement strand
TTGTGAGCCACTATGTGGGTGCTTGGAACTGAACCTGGGTCCTCTGCAAGAGCAGTAAGTGCCTTAACCACTGAACCATCTTTCCAGCCCCCTGCCTGGCTTTTACATGGATTTAAGAGACCTGAACTCCAGTTCTCTCATGGCAAGCCCTTTATCCACTGAGTCCTCTCCCCGGCCCTTTTTCCTTTGGAGACAGTTTCCCTATATAACTCTGGCTGTGTAGACCAAGCTGACCTCCAAATTTTGGCAATATGCCTAACACTGTGCCCAAATGCTAGGATTACAGGTGTGCACCACCATGCTTGGCTTCTTTGATTCTTGTAATTTTTAAAACAAAATATTTTTGGTGATTTTGAGACAGGGTCTCCCTGT
>NW_008433116.1:0-372 GCF_000622305.1 Nannospalax galili | reverse complement strand
TCTGCGTTTCTGTACATTTAATTCCTCTAGACTTTAGCATGCATTTAAGAACAGGTTGGAAGTGAGACTGGTCTGGAGAAAGGGAATTACCCATGTTTACAAATGCCCCTTGCCTAAGAACCAGCATGACAAGGGGATCCAATCAGCCAAAGGGGGGAGGATTGCTCTGTCCGCTGTGAAGCAGAGGTCCGAGAGTGTCCCTGTTTCAGGCTCCAATTGTCAGGACTCAAGTTTGCTTTGCTTATTGGATGACCTACTGGTGTCAGGGCAGAGGGTTTGATGGGCAACAGAGTCATAAACTCTGGGACTTGTGACTTCACCACAGGCCAATTTATTTTAAAATTCAGATGGTTTTTATACATTCCAAGGAAC
>NW_008433115.1:0-372 GCF_000622305.1 Nannospalax galili | reverse complement strand
AGACTAGCCTGGACCTCATATATATCTGAGTGCCTCTGCCTACCAACTGCTGGGATTTAAAGGTTTGTGCCACCATGCCTGGCTCCCTGTAGAGAGTGGGGGGTGGGAGGGGGCATATACATAGAGGACAACCTTAGGGAGTTTTTGGTTCTTACTTTCTCCTTGTTGAGGCAGAATCTCTTTACTTCTGCTGTTATGCAGCATATGATTTTCCTGCTTCCACCTCCCATCTCACTGTAGGAGTGCTGGGATTACAGGTGCTTGTCACATCATCTAGTTTTTTAATGTGAGTTTTCCCAGAACTGAAGTCAGGTCATTCATCTTATACAGCAAACACTGTGACCTCCTGAGCCATCTCCCCAGCCCCAGATC
>NW_008433114.1:0-372 GCF_000622305.1 Nannospalax galili | reverse complement strand
TCTGGACCCAGAGGGGCCCACATGGTGTCCATGCACATGACTTCTGTACCCCAGACCCTAGTGTCTGTTGTGGTATGTTGACTTTGCTCAGCTCCTCCTTCTTACAAGGTGAGGGAAACTGACAACATAAAACTATAACGAGTATGCCGAGTGTCAGGGGCTGTGGCTCAGTTGGTAGGGTGCTTGCCTAGTATGCACGAAGCTGTGGGTTCAATCCCCAGTACTGCATAAACAAGGCATGGTGATATATACTTATAACCCTAGCAGTGGGGTGGTGGTAGCTAGGAAGATCATAAGTTCAAGGTCATCCTTAGCAACATAGAAAGTTCAAGGTCAGTCATCTGCTCAAAAAAAAAAAAAAAAAAAAAAAAA
>NW_008433113.1:0-372 GCF_000622305.1 Nannospalax galili | reverse complement strand
TGGAATAAAGATGAGATTTAAACAAACTGCGTATCTTCAGGTAAAAAGAAATATTTAAAGGGGTACAGCCTGGGTGAGGACTTAGGGATCTAAGGCAGGGTGATTAGTTAATCTGGTTCGGGAAGCTAGTCCTGGGACTTGAAGTGAAGGAATTGGAGCCCCCTGTCAGGCTCAAGAGATGGGGTGGGGGTGAATGAGAGAAATGGGGTAGAGAGACAGTGAGCTGGAACTGACTTACCAGAGTCCTGGCTGAGATGGTCTGTCTGCCTGATCTGGAGGCTGGGAATTTAGTGGTGAGGGGCCTTCTGGGTGAGGACTTAGGGACCTTTGTTAGGGTGATTAGTTAATCTGGTTTGGGAAACTAGTCCTGGT
>NW_008433112.1:0-372 GCF_000622305.1 Nannospalax galili | reverse complement strand
GCTATGGATGCTGTGTAATCAACTGAAATAATGTTTGGTACACACACAATCTAAAGGATGAATAGTATATTTGTGATTAAAAAAAATCACTTATGGACTGAACATCCCTAATGTGAAAAGGTTAAGCCCAACATGCCACAGAATCAACTTTGGGAGCCCCAATTTTACATCACGTGTAGATAATGTCCTACAGTGAAACTTTGTTTCATTCCCTCAGTCATTCATAATACTCTCTGAAATCACCTTGATGCTATGTGCATACGTTATGTATGAAACATAAATGAGTTTTCTATCTAGCATCGAGTTCTGTTCCCAAGACGTCTCATTAAACATATGCAAAGATTCCCAAATCGGAGGCACTTCTGGTCCCAA
>NW_008433111.1:0-372 GCF_000622305.1 Nannospalax galili | reverse complement strand
ATGAAATCGGACTGAAATCTCTCTCTTTAAAGGATGATGTCCCAGGCTTCAAAGCTTGCTGCTCATTCAGTGAATGACATTTGGATCACTGAGATTACTGCTTGCTACCTCAAAAATCCAAGTGAGCGCAAGTCCGAAGCCTAAGCACAGTTTGATCTTTTATTGAGAAAACAATTTTTACTATAAAGGTCAAAATAGTGATGCAGATTCTCATCTCTTGTGATTCCAGCTGCATAGGACTACCTTTGATTTTACTTGCACAGACTGTAAAAACAACACTCCAGTTATAAAAGGTATCCTATCCTTCACACACAACAGAGTTTTAGACTTTCTTCAAAACATCACTTTAGTAGTTAGAGACCTCATAATGAA
>NW_008433110.1:0-372 GCF_000622305.1 Nannospalax galili | reverse complement strand
CCCATGCAAACTCAAACCACACTAAAACTCAGTATAGAAATGGAGAAATGGGTAAGGAGCCCCACCTTTAGCTGAGGAACTACAGGCAACTGATCAATACCGGGTGAGGGAGAGTTGATCTTCTTTAAGGACTAACCCTAGATAGGTTGCCCAGGCTCTAGTGGATGGATTCACAGTGAAGGACTTCTGGGGACTCAAATTTGACTTCATAGGCCTTAACTTAAATGATAGAATGCATGAAATCTGGCGGAGGGGCTATGGAAGGAGTATCGATACAAGAGGACTCTAAATATGATCAAGATGGATTGTATGGAATGCACAAAAATTCAATAAAAAATTAAAATATCTATGGTTAATAAATGTTGACAATGA
>NW_008433109.1:0-372 GCF_000622305.1 Nannospalax galili | reverse complement strand
AATAAAGCAAAATCACTCCTCAGTAACGTCACTGTTCAAATGTGCTTGAGTCGAAATCTTATGTCTAGTTGATTTTATAAATTCCAAATGGGAGAAATTGAGGGAAAGCAGAGGAAAGGCTGGTGGGGGCTGGTCATTGTGTGGTGTGTTTGGAAGCTTCTGGAAACCTGAAATGTTAGAGCGTGTGCACATGCGTGCATGTGCTCGCACATGTTTCTGCATGTGTGTACACATATCTTTACGAATATGGTATGTTTCTGTGAGCGTACATATGTATACATGTGTCATGCATGTTTCTATGTGTGGTATGTGTATATGTGCACATACAAACACACACACACATATATATATAAAATCTGTGTGTGTGTGTGT
>NW_008433108.1:0-372 GCF_000622305.1 Nannospalax galili | reverse complement strand
GATAAAGTTTAATTTATAAATTAGGCATAGTAAAAGATTAGCACTAATAATTAATCAAATAGGGACTGGTGAGATGGCTACTCTTCTAGAGGACCTGGGTTCAATCCCAGTACCCTCATGGCAGCTGACAATGATCAGTAACTCCAGACCCAGGGGATCCAATGCTCTCTTAACACCTCTGTGGACACTGCATGATATGTGTACACTTACATACATGCAGAAAATACACTCATACATATAAAATTTAAAAACAGTAATATAATTTTAAAATAATAAAACAATTTTGACAATATGCTATATGAAAAGTTATGTGAATATTCGTTCTTTCTCTCACATCCTGCACTGACCCATCTTCCTGTGATGGTGTGAAAT
>NW_008433107.1:0-372 GCF_000622305.1 Nannospalax galili | reverse complement strand
GGAAATTCTCTGCGCTTTCCTCTAAGCTGTTGCAAACCGAAAACTGGTTGGAAAATGGAAGCTTTAAAACGTCATCACCAACATCACAGAGCTAGCAAGGTATCAAGAACTAAGGTTTAAGGAAAAGCCTGGAACCCAAAAAGCCCTTGAGAGCCTCTATTCTGGGCCATGTGTCTACACTGGCAGAGGCAACTCAGAAGCCACACTACAATTTCGGCAGCTTTGGGGAGCTGGGAGGACTTAGAAGGTGGGGTTCGTGATAGGTGCTGCTCACACTCTGCTGCGATCAAGTCTGTTGCCCTCTGTGGGACTCTGACTGGACTAACTGCTTCTTTCTGCTTCTGTAATTTGCTTGGCTTAAAGATTTAACCC
>NW_008433106.1:0-372 GCF_000622305.1 Nannospalax galili | reverse complement strand
TGCAGGCAATACATACATACACATAAAATAAAAATAAATAAAATATTTTTTAAAAAACTGACTAGAGTCAGCAACTGTCTAGCAACCGTGAAAGTCAAAGAACAACATAGTGATGTTTTGCCTAGCCCCACATTCAAGGACTGCCAAACAATATGGTAAAGACAAAGGGCCAAAATTTAATGGCACACTTTAAAAATCAGCTCATGGAGTCCAGGGAGCTGGCTCAGTAGGTAAAGGGCTTGCCATACAAGTTTGATGACCTGAATCTAATCCCTGGAACCCACAAAAAGGTCAAAAGAGATAACAGAAAACAAAAAGTCCTTCCCCTGATAATTGTGACATGCACACACTCAATTATACACACAATAATAC
>NW_008433105.1:0-372 GCF_000622305.1 Nannospalax galili | reverse complement strand
CAGTGGCCTCGCTGCTCTGCCTTCTGTCCTCCCTGCCCTCCCAAACTGCACGTGACGCTGTATCTGGTAAATGCACCTGTGCCCCGACCTCTCAACATCCCCCCGGCCTCCCAGCGGAGCCCCGGAGACTGTGTCGTGTACCACACACCAGGACACTTTCCACCAACTCGTGACGGAACATAGCATTTTAAGGTCAAAAATACACATTGTATGACAGACATGAAGAGTTCCAGAGATAAACATCTCAAACAGGCCACACATCAAACCACAGTCTGCAGAGCTCATAAAGTTCATGGGGAGACAGGGAGCAGGCCATACCTGCTTTCTAAGGCAGGGTCTGCATTTTAACAGGGGCTTCTGTGTGGCTCACAG
>NW_008433104.1:0-372 GCF_000622305.1 Nannospalax galili | reverse complement strand
TTCAACTGAGTGAGCTTCTGTCATGGTTGATGGTCATTAGAATCACTTCCCAGTTACTGAAGCTATTTTACAGCAGTTGACATTGTTTCAAACAGAAGGCAACTAAGGTTGGGGATAGAATGAAGGTGATAGACCATCTAGGAGTCACAACCTGCATGGAAATCTTTGGGAAGTTCACAGAGGCATGGGAAAGGGGCTGGGGAAAGCAATTCAGATCACAATGAACAACTGCACATGAGGGACTGGGAACATGTCTGTAGCTCAGTGTCTGGAGTGGTCAGAGGTCACAGGAACCCACTGGGTCTGACATTCAGGAAGGAGTCCAAAATTTACCATGGAAGCCAAATGCAAAAACAAAAGAAAAGAAAAGAA
>NW_008433103.1:0-372 GCF_000622305.1 Nannospalax galili | reverse complement strand
AATGTTATAAAACAAGTGTGATTTTGTCATTTGCTATGAAATTCTTGCTTTCTCTGGAAAACATTATCTTTTAAATTTGAAGATTTGTTTATAGATGAGCAAGTAACTTGGTGGAGATTTTACGGGCCAGAGAATCACAGGTTTAGATTCAAAGTCAGCTGTCCCAGATATTTGTTCACTATGACAAAAATACTATAAACAAAAAGCAAACACCATGAGCTTTACAAAGTCTGGAGCCTTGTGGACCTGCCCTGACGTCTGGTGCGCGTTTCCCACTGTCCCTTTGCTTTGGTTAAGTGGAAAGCACTCTCGGTGACTTCCTTCACAAGGTCGCTCCCCTCATTCAGGGCCTCAGTGGTCTTTGAACAGCTC
>NW_008433102.1:0-372 GCF_000622305.1 Nannospalax galili | reverse complement strand
AATTAAGTACAGGTTCAGAGAGGATAACCAAGTTGCCCAACCCAAAGTCACCTAAGTAGCAACAGACATACTCGAGTCAGCTATCTGGCTCTAACCCCACACGTTATTTTTGAGAAAGGACTTCATGTAGCCCAGGGTGCCTTCAAACTCACTGTATTGCTTAGGATGACTTTGAACTCTCATGGTGGCATTATTGGCCTCTTCCAAGGACTGCAGTCCAATGACCACCACCCTTCCAGACCAAACTACTATGATCCAGGAAGGAATCCAACAGCCAGCCTAAGAATGCCAAGCAGAACCCCACGGACCAGGAAGACAACAGTGCCCATAAACTTAGGGGCTGGATGCCTTTAGGTCTACTTCAATGTTGGA
>NW_008433101.1:0-372 GCF_000622305.1 Nannospalax galili | reverse complement strand
TCTATCTACCTACCTACTTACGTATCTTTCTCTCTCTCTTTCAATATAAATATAATATCATCTATCTCCATTAACGGCATATTGGTGATCAATCAAGTATTCTGGCATACAGAGTAATAAGAACTGAGCTACAGATCCTGTAACAACACAAGGTTGGGGTTTAATAATGGTGAAGAGACAGCGCTGAAGGTCAAGTCTTCATTATAATCCTACAGATATGGACCAAAGAGGACAGTGTGGGGGCCTCTCCAAGCCTAGACCCCAGGCCACGTTAGGTCTTGATGCAGGGCGCCAGGATTCATTACACCAAGGGCCTCTTTTGCGGCCAGCCACAGGCTAATAGAAAGGACAGACAGCCTGTATGGAGCTTAA
>NW_008433100.1:0-372 GCF_000622305.1 Nannospalax galili | reverse complement strand
CCATGGTCTAAAATGTTTAAAACAGACTGCTAAACGTAATCTGCATGACCACTTTATTCTTCACCGAAGCTCAGCTATACAAAGGTTCATTCATGTTAAAATGCTATTTTTAAATGTGCCTAATTCATTGCTTAGAATATGTTAACAATCAGACATTCTATTTCTCTGGAATTAAAAAACAAAGTTCAGAATTATTTTTCTACCATCTAATTTCCTCCTCCCCACCCCAATTCCGCCATCCTGAATATCAACATTATTTTAAACTTTGCTGTTTTCTATTACAATGGCTTCATTCACTGGTCATTCAGAACTGTCTTTCTGAACACTCTGGCATATGACTTAAACTCAGAGCTAGTGCTACAGCTTAGATGC
>NW_008433099.1:0-372 GCF_000622305.1 Nannospalax galili | reverse complement strand
TGGACCTCTGCGCCCGCGTCGCTGAGGCTTGGGCTAAGAGCACAGCCCCGCGTTGGGCGGCGGAAGGCCTCGGGGACAGTGCGTGCAGCGGTGCCACCGCCCAGGCGACCCGGGGGCAGCCTTCTCTGGGGGTGCGCGCGCCAGGTGGAAGAAGGAACGGGCACACAGCGGGCAGTGGCGGGACCTCTCGGGCGGGCGGCGCCGGTGCAGTAGCAGCGCTAGCACACGCCGGAAGCGGCTACCCCAGAGGCACAGGGTCCAGGAGGCATGGGCGTGCTCCTGCCCCAGCAGCACCGCGCTGTACAGGAAGCCCTTGTCACACTAGCTTCAGCTTCCCCATCTCTGGGGGGGTTGGCGGGGGCTGCATACGGG
>NW_008433098.1:0-372 GCF_000622305.1 Nannospalax galili | reverse complement strand
CCGAGCGCGGCTGCACCTAGCGCCCCCGGCCGCCGCAGCCCCGGCCCGGGCGCTCTCTGCAACTTTGTGGCGCGTCCGCGCAGCGCGGGGAGGAGGGCCGCGGGCCGGGTGCGGGTCCCGGCGTGAGCGCGAGGCCGAGAGCCGAGGGCAGCCCCGCCGAGTGTTTGCAAAGCGGCGACTCCCTCCTCTTCCCCGCCTCTTCCTTCTCCTGCGCCTCCACGGCCGCCCCGGCGCTCCTCAGGGAGGAAGCGGCCTCCAGGGCTTGTTGCTTTGTGCTGCAACCATGGTGAGCAGTGAGTGACGGGCCGGGGGCCAGTCGGAGGCCGCCGCATCATCGGGGGCGGAGCGCCCCGTGGCGCCGGCCCGCCCCTC
>NW_008433097.1:0-372 GCF_000622305.1 Nannospalax galili | reverse complement strand
TGTTTTAATCTAATCTTTATTGCTAGCTCCAGTGTAACATGGGTTCAGAGTGTCTTGGAAGAAGGAGTTTATACCATGAAAGAGAAGACAGAACACTTACTTAGAATCTCAAGTATGGGGAACCAGCATGTTCTCTGATGAGAGAATGGAGGCCCAGACCTCATGTACTTCTGTGTATTCATTGTCTTGGCTTACATAAACAAAACAAAGACCACTGATCAGTGTAGACAGTCTAAAACTTCCTCAAGATCCCTTTATATTCTGTTTTAAAGCAGAGCACTTGTTTGGTAAGATGGGAGCTAGCAAGGCATAACAGAACTTATGAGCTGGGATTATAATACACTTTTCTTACCAAGTCCGCATCTAGGACAC
>NW_008433096.1:0-372 GCF_000622305.1 Nannospalax galili | reverse complement strand
TATCCAAAATGCACTGTTGTCATGAACAAAATCCTATTATAGAGAAAGTTAATGGAAGCATTAATTACCTGTAAATTAAATTTTACATTTAAGTAATAGTAATGTGTTTCTTTTCAAATCTACATTAATGTTCCCATCATGAGGGTAGTATTTTAAAGTATATGTGAGTAATATAGGGGAGCTATGTATACTTCTTATTAGTAATAATATGTAATTATTCTGAATAAAAATTTAAATGAAAATAAGTGGTCAATAATTATAGTCAAAATGTGAATGACCACCACTTTAGGTTTCTATAGTTACGTGTACAAGGCAAGGTCTCACCTCCTACTCTCTGATGCATAAGACACAAACAGGGAGTTGTGATAAACA
>NW_008433095.1:0-372 GCF_000622305.1 Nannospalax galili | reverse complement strand
TCCCCTCTACCCTTTTTGTCATATTTGTTGTTAAATCAGGAAGGCACACTCTGCCACATGGTCCCGAAGCCCACATCGACACCTTTTATTCCTTGGCTCCACCTGGTGTGTTCACATAAGGGCTGATCCACCACAGACTCAGAGCCCAGGCTCCAGTCATCCTGTTGCCTGTCCTAGAGACACTGTGTGAGCATACAGCTAAGGGTATCAAGGCCCTCGGAAGTCCCTCACTAAGCACAAGACATTTGGACCCGATACGCCTCTTCATGTAGGGGCATTTTATGTCCGAGTGGCTCACGGTCCTTGTTTGCTTCATTTATGCCCTGTTGGTAGTCAGCCTTGCCTTTTACTTTTGTGGAAAGTTTCCCATCA
>NW_008433094.1:0-372 GCF_000622305.1 Nannospalax galili | reverse complement strand
TTATGCATGTTTCAATTCGAAAACTCAGATCAAGATACTAATAAGCAGCCATGGATGGGAGGAAGGCATCATTGGAGCAGTGGCAGAATCCAGTGATATGAAGACAGAAAGGGGATCGTTAGACTCAGAAGGGTCAAATGCAGTGGGGAATGGGAGAGCACAGCAGAAGGAGTATGGGGAGGGATAAGTAACACCAAAGGCCTTTAGAAAAAGCCATTTGGAAACCTATTACTATAGAAAGCTTCTTAAAGACTGTATATGGGTTGGGGATATGGCTCAACAGTTAGGAACACTGACTGTTCTTGCAGAAGGCCCGAGTTTGAATCCCAGCACCCACATGGTGGCTAACAACTGTCTGTAACTCCAGCTCCA
>NW_008433093.1:0-372 GCF_000622305.1 Nannospalax galili | reverse complement strand
GAAGGAAAGAAGTCATTGCCATTTCCCAAGCATGACACTCAGACTTGAAGAAAACAGGTCGAATGACCATCAGACTCACCAGTCTTCAAGAAATATAGGAAATACCCCAGGGCTATGATCAGAGCCACCACACACACAACTCCAACCAGGACGCCAGCAGTGGCCACAATTGAACTTCCAGAGTGGTGTTGTATTGTATCAGCTGTTGTGGGAAAAAAAAGAGAAAAAAAGAATGAAGGTGGAAGCACTTTACATGACGTGTCCTGGAGGAGAGTCAGGGCATGACGTCATCTCTAGTTGCTCCTTCAGGGAGTGGATTTTCTACAGGCAGGTTGACTAGGTGAGCTGAGGTACTAGGTGATGAGCAAGATT
>NW_008433092.1:0-372 GCF_000622305.1 Nannospalax galili | reverse complement strand
CCCACCGAGCCTGTCACTGGCCCAATGCCTGGCTTTTTACATGGGTTCTGGGGATGGACTGCATGTTCCCATGCTTGTGCAGCAAGGATTTTACCAACATAGCTATCTCCCATACCTCTACTTTTAGTGAATGAATGAATGAATTTATTTTCTTTTGAGACATGTCTGACTGGAGCCCAGCTTGGCCTTGAATTCTTGATCTTCTGGGGAAAACTGCTTAACCTGAATGCTCCTGAAAGCATGTGTGACTGTGTGCAATGACACCTGTGGTCAACAATGTCTACACAATGTAGAGCTGCACAGACATGGGTGCTGAGGCAGATTAAGGAATGCAGTGTCCTGGGCCCCAGACTTGATTAAAAAAAAAAAAAA
>NW_008433091.1:0-372 GCF_000622305.1 Nannospalax galili | reverse complement strand
CCTGTGCCTTCCCTACTGTTTAGAGAATACTTGTGCTGTTCCCACAAATGACACTCTCATTAACTTTAAAGTCCCCCAGTCATAGCCAAACAAGAGTTGTTCCAGGGCTTTGTGGGAACTCCACCATCTATGGGGAAGAAAGAGCAACTGCTCCCTCAATATTTATAGAGGGCGTTTTATCTGCAGTAGCAAAAGAGAAAGTTCCCACATCCCTATATATTTTTGGCTAGTTGACTATGGAAAGAAAGCTGGTTACTGTCACTAGCTATTTGGGTTTTTTTTATTTGGTTGTTTTTTAAATCAATTTGCTTTATTTATGTGCTCCATTCTGTCTCTTGCACATTTCTCCTTTTTTGTATATTTTATTGAATT
>NW_008433090.1:0-372 GCF_000622305.1 Nannospalax galili | reverse complement strand
ATAGGCCAGGAGAACAAACCAGTAAACAGCATTCCTCCATGGTCTGTGCTCCAGGTTCCTGTCCTGAGTTCCTACCTTAGGCTCCCTCAGTGATAAACTGTGACCTGGGAAATGTAAGTTAAACCATTTCCTCCTCGAGCTGTTTTGGTCTTGTTTTTAATCACAGCACTAGAAAGTACACCTATGTCATGTAATCATTGAACAACAACAATGAAAAGCCCTCTGAAGTTAGGGGTATACTGGAAAGATCAAACAATTCCAGATTGGCCCAGAGTCCCAACACAACCCTTTGCTCATGTTTATGTAGATTGATGTTTTTAGTTAACTGCTCACCTGACTTCAACAGCACTTGGAATTTCTCCACATAAAAAA
>NW_008433089.1:0-371 GCF_000622305.1 Nannospalax galili | reverse complement strand
AGAAGACCTGGGTTTGAATCCCAGCACCCACATGGCAGCTAATAACTGTAATTCCAGTTCTAGAGTATCTGACACCCTCTTCTGTCTTCTGCGGGCATTGTAAGACTCGGATGCACTTACCTACGTGCAGGTAATACATGCATACACATGCAATATAAGTAAAATAAAATAGTAAAAGAAAAGATGAATTTTCTGGTAAATGGATGGAGCTAGAGAGTTATACCAAGTAACACAAACACAGAAAAGCAAGCGACGTATGTTTTCCCTCATTTATGGATTGTAGCTCCAATCCCTTAAATGTTAGTATATAAATTCTGAAGTAAGGGGTTGGGGATTTAGCTCAGTGGTAGAGCGCTTGCCTAGCAAGCACA
>NW_008433088.1:0-372 GCF_000622305.1 Nannospalax galili | reverse complement strand
AGCTCTATAAAGGACACTAGAGGGAATACTTCAGTCTGAAGAGGAGGTTTTTAATTCTCTTCATGTAAAAGGACATAGTGAATAACTAATTCCAGAACTGTTAGCTAAAAGAAGCCTAAGAAATTCTCCCAACCACATAACAAGAATGAATAAACATCAGCCAACAATAACTCTCAATTCTATCCCAATTCCTCGATAAAAAGACAGAAACAGATTAGATTAGAAAATAAGATACATCTTTTTGTTACCTCTAAGAAACGTGTCTAACCATCAATGATTGACACCTACCTTAGAATAAAATGATGGCAAAAGATATTTCTTTTTAAAATGTATTCTTATTTTATGTGTATGAGTACTGTGCCTGTATGTTTG
>NW_008433087.1:0-372 GCF_000622305.1 Nannospalax galili | reverse complement strand
AAAAAAAAGGAATGAATTTACAACTTTGGAGGAAATAGATAAGTTTGGAGATAATCATATTAAGCATATTTAGTATCAGAAAGAGAACTGTCTCATTTTGTCTCGTTTGTGTGTCCTACATTTTACATAGTTACATAAAATTATATATGTACAGATGACATGAAAGGAGAAATTTTGAGGGAAAGAAAGGAGACTAATGGGATGAGGGAAGGGTAAAAATGATGGGTAGGTGAGCATGAGTTCCATCAAGTATGGACTTAAGAAATGGACTTAATTAACTCAGCATAATAAAATTAAAATTTAATGTAACTTAATTTTAAAAGATTGTTATCCATATGATACAAAGAACTCCTAAAAGCCTACAATAAAAAG
>NW_008433086.1:0-372 GCF_000622305.1 Nannospalax galili | reverse complement strand
CATTAAAAAAGAAAAACCTCTTCAGTGAATTGGGTGTGGTGGTACATGCCTTTATCACAGCACTCAAGAGGCAGAAGGAAGTGGATCTCTGTGAGATGGAGACCAGCCTGTTCTAAATAGCAAGATCCAGGCCTGCTGGGGCTACATGAAGACACTGTCTCAACATCAACAGCAAACTAGCGCAATTAATGTTCACTAGTGTCACACACCAACCAATCCACACGAGGGACTTGAAAGATAGCTAACTAGAGACAAACACTCTAATAATCGTGCCACATTAGTGCCAGTCAATTAGCAGTGATATCCCTTGCATGGCATGCTGCATCACTCCACTTGGCTGATCTTTAAATTCCACTCCTTTCTGACATCATT
>NW_008433085.1:0-371 GCF_000622305.1 Nannospalax galili | reverse complement strand
TTTTTTTTTTTAATTTTACCCACCTACCCCCCAAAGCATATAGACAGCACAGGCAAGATCTGATAAATGGGATTTTATCAAACTAAGAAACTTGCACAAATTGAAAGAGACAAACAACAGAGGAAGAGGCAACTTAAGGGGTAGGAGAAAATACTGTAGACCATCTGACTGAGGACTACTCTTCAGAATATATAAAGAACTCAAAAAACTGCCAGGTATGGTAGCACAAGTTTTTAATTTTCAGCACACAGGATGAAGAGGCAGGTAGATATGTGTGAGTTTGAGGCCAGGCTGGGTTACAAAGTGAGTTCAGGCTAGCCAGGATTACATAGTGACACCATCTAAAACACACACACACACACACACACACA
>NW_008433084.1:0-372 GCF_000622305.1 Nannospalax galili | reverse complement strand
GTGGTACTCATGTGGAAGTCGGGGGACAACTGCAGGAGTCAGTTCTCTCCCTCTATTACGTGGGTCCTGAAGATAGAACTCAGGTTGTCCAGGTTTGGTGACAAGTGCCTTTACCCATTGAGCCATCTCACTGGGCCAGAAAATTATAGATATTTTAAACCAATCTCCAAAAAGAAAATGAGAGAAACAAATTAAACCCTATATGTACATACAGAAGGAAATAATTAAAATAAGAGAAGTAAATAAGTTTGAAAACACAAAAGGAGCACAAGCAAAAACTGGTTCCTTGAAAAAATAAATCAAATGTTAAATAATATTTACCTTAAATCATCAACAGAAAAGTAGGGGGATGAAGAATGAAAGAAGAAAAAT
>NW_008433083.1:0-372 GCF_000622305.1 Nannospalax galili | reverse complement strand
GTTGAGCCTTGCCTCATTGATAGTCCTCAACTGTGAAATGATGATGGTTCTATTTTCATCTTTTCTGTGTTTTAAAGGTGGGGTTCATCTGTGATGATGAGGTTCCCACAGTTTTAAATACTAAGAAGCACATATTACATCTCAATGAAAAGTACTCAAAAGGTGTTGGTCTACTTGCTGATATTATCTCCAAAGTGATTGTTAACTAGAACTTATCTGTGCTTAGCAAAAGCTTGAATGAAAGAATTCTAAATTTTCCTGACTTTTCAAGGGTGAACATATATATAGACTTTGATTTAAACCATAATTGATGAGTTGTGCAAGACCTGAAGTGATGAAACACAGCAGCAGGAAACACAGCAGCAGGCGAGG
>NW_008433082.1:0-372 GCF_000622305.1 Nannospalax galili | reverse complement strand
AAGCAGCCCATTGGAAGATGCAGGAGAAGAGTGGCATGTCCAGGAGGGCTCCAGTATTTCATACTGGCAGCAAACTTGTGGATTTTAGAGGGCGCAGCAGCATGCAGACTTACATTTGATAACTTTAATAACATTGTTACAGTATTTACACACTCCATACATTGTCTGTGAAGCCAATCAGTATTCCTTCATAGTATGATGCCGTTTTCAAAGACTGCTTCCTGCTCTGACTCTCATTCATTCCTGAAACAAATTCCCTAGTAATTCTAACGCTATCTTACATCCTGTAATTATACATGTTACAACGTGAAGCATATCCATGTGTTTGTTTTACTCACGAGTGACATGGAAATAATTTCAGAGACTGATTCT
>NW_008433081.1:0-372 GCF_000622305.1 Nannospalax galili | reverse complement strand
TAAAATTAAAAAATAAGTGAAAACACATTTTAAAGAGAATAAATAGTTTACGGGAGGAAAGGCAATATATTGCAAGTCACCAATTCCTTTGGGACTTCAGTTTTAAATTGTTTACAAAATTTACCTTTGTTCTTTGGGATTTTGTATGGGATAATAAATCTATGCATATTAATGAATATTAAAGGCAGATATTAAAAAAATAAAGATAACCTTTCCATACATAAAGAAAAGTTAAAGGTAAAATTTTTCCTTGAAAACAAAATCCATGGCACCTACTGACTCCATGTGGCTGAGTCAGCCACTCTCTGAACATTTCCGCTAAAACTGATCAGACCCATAAATGCCAGTCCTGAAGCTCCTTCTTTCAGAGGA
>NW_008433080.1:0-372 GCF_000622305.1 Nannospalax galili | reverse complement strand
TAGGAACACTTGCTGTTCTTCCAGAGGGCCAAGGTTTGATTCTCAGCACCCACATGGCAGCGAACAGCTGTCTGTAACACCGGGTCCAGGAGAACTGACACATTCTTCTGACCTCTGCGGAGCATTGCCTGCATGTAGTGCACTCACATACATGCAGGCAAAACACTAATACACATAAAGTAAGTGTAATAAATAAAATATTAAAAAATAAATAAGTAAAAATTTAGAATATGAATGTTTCACTCAGTGAACAGTTTAGCATTTCTAACCCTGTCTGAGTATAAAGACCAACTGCATAAAACTGTTAAGTTAGACAACAATAACAACAAAAAAGCTAGTGAGGGGAATATTCTGAGATTTCAGACATTCATT
>NW_008433079.1:0-372 GCF_000622305.1 Nannospalax galili | reverse complement strand
GGGGTCTCAGGCTCCTGTGTGGGGCCTGTCTCAAACTACCGACCTTTAGTCAGGGGTCCTCCAGGATCCAAGTGCCTCCTCCAAATGTCATGGTGTTCAGGACTACTGGAGAGATCACAGACTCAATTTAGGTCAAATTAGCCAAATTTATTAAAGCTTCAGTTGACTGACAGTCTCCAGATTGAGATAAGAAAGACTGCAGTAAAGCTGTGAGGGGAAGAGGCACTTCTAAAGGCAGAGACCACAAGTTGCTTCATTCCTGTGGTATTGGCATTTGCAAGGACAGTGGAGTCCACTGACTGACTCTTAAATGCAGCAATGAGCAAGTTTACAGAAGCCAAAACAAGCAATGGTTAGTCATTTCCTTAACAG
>NW_008433078.1:0-372 GCF_000622305.1 Nannospalax galili | reverse complement strand
AAAAAAAAAAACCAAATTCAAAAAAAAAATAGGGAGAGTTTAGTGAAGTCTCTGGGTTATTATAAGGATGTGAAAATTAATGTCAGTAAATTACAAAGCTGCTTCTAGTGTTGTGAATCCAGTGATGTTTTGAGAATACATCAGAAACAGAAATGGTCAAAGAAGGGTCATCTCTTGATTGATTTATTCCACAATGTAGGCAAAAGGTCGTGGTGATAGAAATTAGAGTTAACAGAAAGATTGAACCTGGTTTGAGAACAGAAATGAGAATTTCATGTTGTGTGAACTTTCTGTTACTTAAAAAAAAGAGAGATAATCTACTGATAAGCCATGCCGATTTTGGCTCTTTGTAATATAGATTTCATTGCAGGA
>NW_008433077.1:0-372 GCF_000622305.1 Nannospalax galili | reverse complement strand
TTTTTTTATTTATTTATTTTGCTCAGTCGTGTACTGAGGAGCTTGCAGTCTGCTCCCATGGCATAATCCAAATGACTTGGACCATTTGTTATTGTCATCTTTGGGGATGAGAACATGAAGGCCCCCTGCAGCCCTGAAAACACATCAAGCCCAACTCTGAAGGCAGTTATTTAAAATTATTTCAGCAAAACCTCCTCTTTTTTCCCTGCTAGATTGTTTGGGAAATTGTATTTGAGTTCTGCCTGACTTGTTAAACAAGTTGCTCAACTTCCCACTTGCTCCTAAACTAGGTTGAAATCCAAAACTGTATCAAGCAGAAGTCACATACTACAGTGAATGCATATAATAAGCCTTTAATAAACACTGGTTGAA
>NW_008433076.1:0-372 GCF_000622305.1 Nannospalax galili | reverse complement strand
ATATGAGGGCATACTGAAACATTTGGAATCCATATAGAAGCACTGTGATGAGCTATTGAACATTGCTGTGGTGCACTGGGAAATTGTGCTGGCACACAGGGGCATTGTGATGACACATTGATCCACAGTAACGGCACACTGCACATTGGGATGTCATATTCGAGTGTTGTAATGACATGCTGGAGTATTTTTGAGGTCAAATTGGAGCATTATGAAGTCATGTTGTAACATTATGATGGCACACTGTACCAATATATTGGTACATGGGGCGATAGCATTGGCACAGTGGAGCACTGTGATATCACAAGCAAAAATGTGATTTCATACTACAACATTGTCAGGGCACCATTGAGCATTATGATATCACAATGG
>NW_008433075.1:0-372 GCF_000622305.1 Nannospalax galili | reverse complement strand
ACACATGGTATGGGCAGCCTCTCCATACCATCTGTGATATATGTCCACTAATCCTCTGCTAAAGCCAGCTGTGAGAAACAATACATGCACCTCCTCCACATGCATAGGAAAAGAGGCTTGCCAGGAACAAAGCCTTCCATAAATGTAAGTAAAACAGGTGTAATAACCCAGTTTACAAAGTAGAAACTGAACTCTGTGGAAACTGAGAATCTCTACACAGCACTTCAAATGAGTGGCAGAGTATTAGAACCTAGTTGTCTCAGTTCACAGCCCAAGAGAAGGGGATGTAGACCCATAAGAATTCATCTACTGGACAGCCACCAGTTTCCTGGTGCCAGCATCTCTCCTGGGTAAGTCCTGAGGCACCCACCA
>NW_008433074.1:0-372 GCF_000622305.1 Nannospalax galili | reverse complement strand
CTCACGGTCTTCTGGGCTCCAGAGGGCTTGGACAGCTCCACGTCTCTGTCTCTGCCGTCCACAGCACACACAGTTTGTCTCCTAGGCTCAGATCGGCTCCACTCCACACCTGCCACTGCCCTTGGTGATCATCCCATGGTCTCCACTGCAACTGAGGCTGCATCTTCGCCAAAGGCCTTTCCTGGCCTCACATGACGCGAGGCCTCAGTTCCTCTCCATAACCCCTTCGTGCCTTCAAAACCAGCACCATGCAGGAGACTCTTACAAATTACCAAGTCCCATTTCCAGCTTGAGATGGAGGCTCGGGCCCCTCTGCTGACCCACCGCTTCCGCGTGCTGACCCTGAGGAAATACCTCCCAGAAGACTTCACC
>NW_008433073.1:0-372 GCF_000622305.1 Nannospalax galili | reverse complement strand
GTGTACCTGTGTTGTGCAATGCCCATGGAGGTCAGAAGAGGGTGTCAGATCCCCCAGAACCAGAGTTACGGATGGTTGTGAGCTGCCATGTGAGTGCTGGGAACCGAACCTGGGTCCTCTGCAAGAGCACCCAGTGCTCTTAAACCCTGTGCCATCTCTTTTTGGCTTTCTGAGGCAGAGTCTTCCTATGTAGAGCAGGCTGGCCTCGAAGTCCTGCCTTCGCCTCTGGAATGTTGGGATTTCTAGTGTGCACCACAGTGCCTGGACTTTGAATAACCACATTTTAAAATACTAAGAAAAAAAGAAAAAAAAAAAACAAGGCTTGGAAAGAAGAAAAGGAGAAAGAGGAGGAGGGGGAGGGGAGGCAGAGGG
>NW_008433072.1:0-372 GCF_000622305.1 Nannospalax galili | reverse complement strand
AAAGAGTGGGAAGTTACTCAGTTAGGCAAGAGAAACTTATCTGTGGCTACAGCACCAAATAAGGTGATAGGCCTCCCCAACAAGGTTGACTGTTCCTCTGGGAGGTGGAGCCTGTGTCTGGGCCTCATGATATACAACCTACATGCTCTACAAAGCATGAGGATACAAATCCTTCTGCAAACACAGAGGGTGCCTGTAATCCCAGCACTGTGGAGACTGAGGAAGGAGGATGGAGTTCGAGGTCAGCTGGACCACACAGCAAGGCACTGTCTCATAAAGAAAATAGAATACATCGCATGTATAGGACATATTTGTAAGATTTGGTAAAGAAAACATGATTTCAGAAATTTCTGAAGCCCACACCTTAACAAG
>NW_008433071.1:0-372 GCF_000622305.1 Nannospalax galili | reverse complement strand
TTTTTTTTACAGACACTGAAACAGGAGACACAGCAAGGCAACTCTACTGTCTTGGAAGTCACCCACATTTCTCAGGTTTCTGTAGCATGCTTGAATTCTGAAAAGAGCTCTGGTAAGTTCATCACTACGTTTTAATCCAACTTCTGCCACTAATCCTTGTTTTCCAAACACCTGTAGTCCCAGGTCGCCATTACCAGCAGCAGTCACCCATTGACAAGCAGATGTTGACAGCTCAGTTGAAAGACAGGAGGCCCTAAGTAGAGGCTTTCATGTGTCTACATTGGGCACTGGACACAGAATGATGCATGCCAGTGAACTTTACAGAATTTATTTTGACTGTGTTTGTGATACCAGTGCAGGAACACTGAACAC
>NW_008433070.1:0-372 GCF_000622305.1 Nannospalax galili | reverse complement strand
GTGATCATTAGAAACTACCCGGAACCAGCTTTCTTCACGGTCTTACACCGTTTCTAGCGTTAGCTTCCTAATTCCTAGACCGGGAGCCACGGCAGAGCTCACCTTACAGGGCTGTTCTGAGAGTTAAAGAGTTAACATAGGGACATTTTGGAACAGCTCTTGGCACACAGACTATGTTCAATAAATCTTAGCTAACGATTACTGTTGTTAATTGGACAAAGTTCTTGTCTTGCCACTGAAGATATTAAAGGCAAAATCCCCACCACTTGCTGTCCCACCTGTCCTCTTGGGTCCCTGCTTGCACCTGGCTCCTGTGATCCACTCTGCACAGAGCAGCCAGATCTAAAATCAGTCCTGGTCAAGGACATTCAC
>NW_008433069.1:0-372 GCF_000622305.1 Nannospalax galili | reverse complement strand
ACAGATGGACACACACACAAAGAAGGGAACCAGCACAGCTTGTACAGGGGGAGAGCCCTCTGCACCCAACTTTCTGAAAGGAGCCATCGAACTCCCCCTGGGAGGAGACACCGAAGTCCCTCGGGGAGAAAGCATGGCAGTTCCTCTGAGAGAATCCTTAGAAGTCGCTCTGAGGGGCGCCATCACAGTCCCTCCACGAGGAGACCACCCAGGTCCTCTGGGAGGAGCCCTCGCAGTCCCTCCGAGAGGAAACGACACAAGGGCCCACACAGTCATTCCGACAGGCGCCAGCACAGTCATGAGAGAGGTCCCAGTCCCTCAAAAAGGAGCCATCTCAGTAGCAAATGGAGGCCAAGTTACAGCCCCTCAGAC
>NW_008433068.1:0-372 GCF_000622305.1 Nannospalax galili | reverse complement strand
GCCTTTCTGTCAAACTGCATTATAGTCTTGATATTTTGTAAGTACAAATAGCCAGAACATAGCATTGGAGGTCAGAAATTTGGCTTCAGTTTTCATTTCTTTTACCTATCAATTTCAAAATACTGAACAAATAATTATGTTTATAAAGTCTCAGTGTTTTAAATTATAAAATGAGAAAGTAATCTTCTGCATGGAATCAGATGTTAGTTTTTAGCAAAAGTTTTTACCAAATAGATGTCTTCCATAATATTTGATTTGGGTTAAGTATTTGCATTAACAAGCTTCTTGTTTTGATCCAATTCAAGGTATTTAAGTAATCTGTGGGATTATTTCACAAAACAATGTAATTTGTTATTATATTCAAAATACTAA
>NW_008433067.1:0-372 GCF_000622305.1 Nannospalax galili | reverse complement strand
AAGGGGGGGGGGGGGGGGTGTGGGTGTTGTAAGAGCCAGAGGAGGTGGATGACCTCAGGGAAACAGTTTTCCAGACAGCTGATTAGTTACACATAGGAACACGCAGCAATGGTGACATAAAAGTCACCCTTAAGCTCAAGCCAGACAAAATCCCATCTTAGATGTGGGGAGGTAGGTAAGAAACCCCAGGCCTACTTGAGGAACTATTAGAAACCAGTGGCTGCTGGAAAGGAGAGAGTCAGTCTCATCTGAGGGTGAGACTCTTAGTAGGCTGACTAGGTGCCAGTGGATGAACCCACACGGAAGGGCATTTGGGGGCAGAAATCTGACTCTATAGGCCTTAATATATGTATGTGCACATATATATATATA
>NW_008433066.1:0-372 GCF_000622305.1 Nannospalax galili | reverse complement strand
TTTTTTCTGCTTATAGAGACATAAAGGCTTAATTACAGAAAACAGTTCCTCAAGATTCTCATTCTGTCATCTCTCCAACATTCTCTAATGTGTATGTTTTAAATTAGTGCACCTTGAACTGTATTGCATTACAGCGATTTTAACAATTGTTTGAGTTGCTGTCTTGGAGTTCATAAAAATAATAAATTAACTTTGGCTAGGATTAGGACAGAATTTAGAATTCCTAAATTGACTCTAATCATAGTTCTTACATTTATACCATGCATTTACTACTGTTTTCCCTTCAAGCAGCGGTTTGGAGAGTTTGGTTTCCTTTCAGTTCTGTACACCAATAGCGCAGGGGGAACTGGGCGCTGATTTGTTGGATGTGCT
>NW_008433065.1:0-372 GCF_000622305.1 Nannospalax galili | reverse complement strand
TATTTATTTATGTATTATTTTTGCAGTGCTAGGAATAAAACATAGAGCCCTAGGTTTGCTAGGCGTGTACCTTTGTACTATTTTGTTATGCAGAGAATTGGTCTATAAGGACCAATTTTCCCATATGAGCTTCTTTTTAGAAGCATAAACACAAAACCCCTGAAGATGAAGATACATTCATAAAAATGTGCCATGTGGTAATTTTATAAGTTTTAAATACATTAGAAGGTATATTTACCCCCATCTACATGACAGGCTACTATATACCTAAGCTACATTATATAACCTCTTGTTCCTATGCTGTAACATTTGCATCATATTGTCAAAGTTACTGAAGGCAGTTGTAATACAGTACAGTGGGACAGAGATGCC
>NW_008433064.1:0-371 GCF_000622305.1 Nannospalax galili | reverse complement strand
TCTGCAAGAACAGTCAGTGCTCTTAACCACTGAGCCATCTCTCCAGCCTCAACTAAACAAAATTTATAGCAATTCTTTGTTCAGATTTCCCTTGCAGTCTCTAATGCTGTTAGATATTTAAGTTTTTATCTAATCAGTAGTCTTTGGTATCGAAGAAGGCTGAACACTTCTCCAGAAGTCTTTATTCTGAATTTACCTGATTCTTTCCTGTTCTTTTCATTTTATTCCTTATACAGCTCTTATGTTTCCTGTAGATGGGAAGCTCAGTCTAAATTAAAGCTCATTTCTTGCGAGGCAGAGGGAGATGGATCTCTGTGAGTTTGAGGCCAGCCTGGTTTCCATAGTGAATCCAGGCCAGCTGTGGCTACAGG
>NW_008433063.1:0-372 GCF_000622305.1 Nannospalax galili | reverse complement strand
ACATTTTGGTGGCCTTTTAAGTCACGTGAGTTTCTTCAAGACATACAGGTAATGATAAAGTGTTCAGGGGCTTAAAAGTTAATGCAATAGAAATAGCACTAGCTTTGTATTTGAGTAAAAGCTTCATGGATTTTGAAAAGATTTCAGCAGAGCCTGATACAGCAGGACTTGAGGATGGTTTGCTCTAGATGCCCAGAAGCATGAATGACTAGGGACCAGCAAATTGGAGCAATGAGTGAAGTGACCACCTCTTTTGTTCAGATGTCCAAATGCCTGTCTTGGGCAACATTATGTGGATAGAAAGTCTTTGTAGCAATCCCAAGGAGACCAAGTCTTAGAAGTGAGGGAAGTTTGGATGGATGATAGAGATGA
>NW_008433062.1:0-372 GCF_000622305.1 Nannospalax galili | reverse complement strand
AAATTTAATCTCTACCCTCACAAAGCATTGTGGGCAAAGCAAATGGAAGTACACTTTTATAGCATACTAAATTTGTGATAATATTCATCGTTTACCCCCATTTTTACTGAGCTACTAAGAAACATTCTTTTTAAAATATTTACTTTGCGTCACTGGATTTCTTTTCCTTTTATTTGGCAAGAAGCAGCCAAATGTGCAAATTTTGTGTATTCATTAGATTTTGAAGAATACAACTCTGCCAAGTTTAAGGGCCATGTGCAAGATGATGAGCAGCCTAGAGAAGGCACTGTAAAGGAGGAAGTAACAAAATTGGTACTATTAAGCATTCCCAGTTATGTAAAGTGTTTCAGGTAAAGGTCTACAAGATGTCTG
>NW_008433061.1:0-371 GCF_000622305.1 Nannospalax galili | reverse complement strand
CTGGGTTCTTCCTGGAAGCACTCTGGGCTATCACTGCTAATGTGTTTGTCTCCTGTACTGGATTTCCAGGGACTCCTGGGAAGGGGGATCGTTGGTCTTCTGCTATGTCGTGGTGGCATATATAATTTTCTGGCCCATGAATTACTGAAAAGATGCCTTTATTGAAGTACTTTTCACATAACAGTAATAACCTAATGACATTGACTGAACATTAACTATGTACTAGATACGAGGCATGTCAAATATCTGGTCTCCTGGGGCTGTATAGATGGCTCAGTGGTTAGGAAAACTCAGTGTTCTTGCAGAAGACCCGGATTCGTATCCTAGCACCCACATGGCAGCTAACAACTGTCTGTAATTCCAGTTCCAGG
>NW_008433060.1:0-372 GCF_000622305.1 Nannospalax galili | reverse complement strand
CAATATTTTATTGTACATCAAAAATCTCCAAGGTGTCATCACAGTGCTCCAATGTGCTATCACACTGTTACAATATGACTTCACAATGTTCTTTGTGACATCACAATGCTCATTCGCCCTCAACTATGTTCAATTGTGTCATTACCATGATCCATTGTGTCATCACCATAATCAATATGCAAAAACGGTACTAATTGTCCCCTCACAATTCCCCAATGTGACATCACAATACTCCATGTTGCCCTCACAATCTTATAATATGTCGTCCCATTGTTGCATTGCGATATCACAATGCTCCAATGTGAAAAACGCTATTGCCTCATTTACCAATATATTGGTACAGTGTGCCATCATAATGTTACAATGTGACTT
>NW_008433059.1:0-372 GCF_000622305.1 Nannospalax galili | reverse complement strand
GTGTCATTTTATTCATGAAATTTGAAAGAAAATAAAATTAAATGTCACATAGTCTCGTCATGATGCTAAAGAACCAGGTCAGTTTATCAAAATTATATTTCTCATAGTTCAAGTGAAACTGTAAAAAATAAATAAATTAAATAGAAAAGTGATCATATCTCATCTCTTTCATGTATATTTTATTTGGAAACAGTTCTTTTATTTGTATTTCATCACATTTTCAAATACAAATATGATGTAATTTTAAATATGAAGAAAGTTTTATAAACCTAGCTCACACAAATAATCCTTAGCAGATGCTTGCCTACTAGTGGCATGGTTTCACCTAAAAATTAGAATGTCTTTAAAATATAAAATAATCATTAGATCCTC
>NW_008433058.1:0-372 GCF_000622305.1 Nannospalax galili | reverse complement strand
ACATTGACATATTTCCCTAGGTATGAGAGTTTCCATTTTGCTACATAATTCTCTTTTATTCCAATATGCTTTTCTTACTTTATTATATGATGACATATAGAAAAATCGAATCTCTATTTTCTCATTCTGTCTATGCAAGCTAGTAGAACATCTTGAAGTAATAAAAACACAAGAAACAATAACTGAGCTTTCTTGATTATTTAACATCAACTTATCTGAATAAATCAATATCATTTGACAATGTTCATCACACTTTCTTAATGCTTCTTATTTAATATCTCAAGACAAATATTCATGTTTCCCTAATTTCTCAAGTTCCTGCACCTACACCACATCCAGCCCCAACATTTTATGGTTTTGATGAATAAATGT
>NW_008433057.1:0-372 GCF_000622305.1 Nannospalax galili | reverse complement strand
AATCAATGGTCCAAAGCAGCCCTAAAGTCTAATAACCATACAACCAGCAGAGAAAACCACCTCTACTGATACAGTAGTGACACTGATATCTGGGGAGTAATCAGCAGCTATCCATATGGACTTAAACCCCTCACAGTGGTGATGAATCCATAGGTGGAACTGTAAACACAGTCAAATACACAGGCCTGGAGAGGTCATATATCCTAGAGAAAAACCCATCTTTGTCATATCCTTAGGCAAATGAAATTTCTTACCATATGCTAAAAATGGATCCTTAGATTTAAAGACAAGTATACCATGCACCACTCATCAAAGAAGCTTCTTTCCTTCAATAGATGGAGGCTTCTATAGAACCCCATAGCTGGTCAGACA
>NW_008433056.1:0-372 GCF_000622305.1 Nannospalax galili | reverse complement strand
TGCCATGAGAACAGGTCAGCATGTCCATGCTCCTGATAACTGTAGATTTATGGCTTCTGTACTACATGCTTAGCTTGATTCTGCAAAGTAGGAATTGTTAGGAGACTTTTCACCCCTAAGCTGTGGAAATGCTTGGAAACTTAAACTTCTCACCCAGATGTAGTTTTTTTATATAAGAGCCTTCCCTAACACAGACAGGGCACTGCACTTGGGTTCTGACATCCTTGTACAGTCGTTGGCAAGCTAATAAAAGACTTTCATTTGAGAAAGCTTTGCCTGAGTGGTCTTCTCTGGTGAAGCACTTCACAACAACAGTAATGCTAGCAAGTAAATCAGATGTATCTTTAATGAAAGTGCTAGAAAGCAAAACTA
>NW_008433055.1:0-372 GCF_000622305.1 Nannospalax galili | reverse complement strand
GGGCATGTCTGCAAGGACATGTCTAGGTTTCTAGATTAGATTAACAGATAGGATGACCCACCCTATGGGTAGATGGCACCATCCCAGGCCCAGGTCCTGGACAGAATGGAAAGGAGAGGGGAGCTGGGTGTCAGCAGTCAGCCCTCTCTGCTTCCTGATTGCAGGGTCAATGTGACCAGCCACCTCCTGCTGCTTTCCCACCATGAGGACTGAATACCTCGAACTGTGAGCCAAGTAAACCTTTCTCCTTAGGATGTTTTCTATCAGGCATTTGATCACAGCAACGATAAAAGTAATGAATACCCCTTACATCCAGCATCTCTTTCAACACACACAGTTCTATTGTCCTAAAATGCCCTGGGTCCACCCTGG
>NW_008433054.1:0-371 GCF_000622305.1 Nannospalax galili | reverse complement strand
TCTCTGGTTTCTGGAAGTTCCTTAAGATGCAAAAAATTCATTGTTCTGGATCAAATGTAGTAGGGTAGACAGGGTTAAACATCATGGATGATGATGGCTCAGGTATGACGCACATGTGGAGCTTGGAGGACAACCTGTGGGAGCACTTTCTTCTTCCATCCTGTGGATCTCAGAGATCAAACTCAGGTCATCAGGCTAGGTGACAAGTATCCTGCTGAGCCATCTTGCCAACCCTGGTGAATTTTTTAAATTTTAATTTTTTTTTGAGACAGGGTCTCCCTGTAGCTCCAGCTGGCCTGGACCTTGCTATGTAGACCAGGCTGACTTTGATCTCACAGAGATCTCCTGAGTGCTAGGATTAAAGGTGTCCA
>NW_008433053.1:0-372 GCF_000622305.1 Nannospalax galili | reverse complement strand
TTTTTTATTTGAGCTTTTAAAATTTCATAGAACTTTTCCCATTCAAATCCAGAACCCCTTGAAGAGACTGTAGAGTATAGGATGGAACTCCCATATGGAACCTTACCCACCCATGGCTCACGGACCACTGTGGAAGAGGAGGTGGAAATATTGTAAGAGCCAGGGACGGTTCATGAACGTATGAGGTGGAGGCTTCCAGGCCAGCGGAGTCTTGCTCATGTCAGTCTGTGGCAGTGGTGGCATTGAGCACAGGAACCATATCAGCTCAGTTAAACAAGGGTCCAAATGGGAGGTAAGAAATAAGTGGCAGGCCCACACTAAACTGAGAACTATTTGAGGCTGATTGCTGCTGGGTGAGGGAGAGTATGACTT
>NW_008433052.1:0-372 GCF_000622305.1 Nannospalax galili | reverse complement strand
CTTCTGACCTCTGTAGGCATTGCACAACACAGATGCACTTGCATACATGCAAGCAAGACACGTAAAGTAAAAGAAAAATATATTTTAAAATATGTAAAAATGTTTCTAAGCCAGGAGACTTCCATTCTAGGTAAACTAGAAACAGATTCACTTAAACAATAATCTCCAGTTATTAAGAAACAGATGGGCAGATTTGAACAAATGAAAATTTCAAAACTCAAGTGGCACATTTCCAACTGAAAGATGTTTTTAAGAGAAAACATAATTAAATAGTCAATTGTTTCTTAATTGAAACGAGTACTGATTGAATATTATGTAATGTATTAAATGATTATCGTAAATTTCCATTATGATGTGTCTGATTTTAGGTGA
>NW_008433051.1:0-371 GCF_000622305.1 Nannospalax galili | reverse complement strand
TGCTCTCTTTGACGTGCACATGGTCGTGTCACCTGCCATCTTCGACGTGCAAATGGTCGTGTCACCTGCACTCTGTGCCATAAATCTGGTCGTGTCACCTGGCCCTCTGACGTGCAGATGGGCATGTCACCTGCCCCCTCTGATGGGCACAGGGTCGTGTCTCCTACCCCATTGACGTGCAGATTGTTATGTCATCTGCCCCTCTGATGTGCACATGGTCGCGTCACCTGCTCTCATATTTGTGCACATGTTCGTGCCACCTGCCTTCTCTGACGTGCCCATGGTCCTCTCACCAGCCCTCTTAGTCGTGCACATGGTCCTGTCTCCTGCCCTCTTTGTGGTGCACATGGTTGTGTCACCTGCCCTCTCTG
>NW_008433050.1:0-372 GCF_000622305.1 Nannospalax galili | reverse complement strand
AGAGACTGCAGAGTGTGTGTCCCTGGATAGGACTCCTATGTTAAACCTCACTCACCAATGGCTCAAGGACCATTGTAGAAGAGGGGACAGAAAGACTGTAAGAACCATGGTTGGTGCATGGCCATATAGAAACAGAGGCTTTTAGGCCTCTGGGAACTCGCACATATGAATTTGCAGAATGGTGACAGCGTGCACAAGACCCATGCTGACCCAATTAGACAAACATCCAGCATAGAACCTGGGAAATGGGCAGCAGGTTCCAACGTCAGCAGAGGAAATATTGACAACTGATTACTTACGGATGAAGAGGAATTGATTTTCTTTAAGGGAATGATGCTAGATAGGCTGACTAGACTCTAGTGGATGAGCTTG
>NW_008433049.1:0-372 GCF_000622305.1 Nannospalax galili | reverse complement strand
CTCTACAAAGGCTGCAACAGGCCCATCAATGAGTTTGGCCACAACTTAGGGTCATATACGAGGCTGTTGTTCCCCCACAACCCCACAGGTTTGAACCAGGCGATTGGGTCTTCATCCACAGACACCAATGGAAAAACCTCAAGCCGAGATAGAAGGGTCTCTTTGTAGTCCTCATGATGACACCCACTGCACTCAACGTGGAGTCGCAGCCTGGGTACCCTATTCCCACACAAAGCTTGTCGACCTGCTTACAGCTCCAGAAGATTACAAGGGAGACACCTGGAAAGCATCCCGACACCCTTCGAACCCACTCAAGCTTCAAATTCAGCGGGATACTTCCTGTTGACCTGTTTGCTGCTGGTTGGGCACCTC
>NW_008433048.1:0-372 GCF_000622305.1 Nannospalax galili | reverse complement strand
ATGTGGGTGCTGGGATTTGAACCTAGATCTTCTGTAAGAACAGCCAATGATCTTAACTGCTGAGCCATCTCGCCAGCCCCAAAATGTTCTGCTTCTAATCTGATGGTTTTATTAGCTGTTTTAAATGTCATTTAACTTTCTTTCATTGGTGTTGGAAATGTAAGTTATAAATTATATTAACTATTAACTCACTTGGTTGTATTTGTCAAATATAACAACATACAAGTATATTCTGATGAAGAGAAATTAGCTGTCAAAAGATGTGTTCCCGAAACAATTGGGGAGTGATCCAGTTCAGTGATCTCCTGATGCAGCAGTAAGCCATAGTTTCAGGGAGTTGTTTAAAAATTCAGGTTCCTGGGCTGGAGAGAT
>NW_008433047.1:0-372 GCF_000622305.1 Nannospalax galili | reverse complement strand
TTCTCCAGTGTGTATTTTTGGCTCCTTTGTCAAAAATCAGGATGACTAAATGTGTGGATTTAAATTTAGGTTCTCAGTTCTAGTGCACTGATCAAGTTTTCTCTTTTTATCCTGCACCATCTTGTTTTGATTCCCATAACTCTGTAGTATAATTTGTAATCGGGCATGGTAATGCCTCCAGTAGTTCTTTTAGTACTCTGAATTATATAGGCTGAGATTTTGTGTTTCCATATGTGTACTCAGAGCATGGTCCTTGGAATAGGCCAACAGCTTCTTTGCTTATTTCTTGGTGGGTTCTGCAAGGTCCCCAATCTTGAACTCATCCTTCCAACTTTCATTTGTACTCTGATCAGAAGTCAGGTTACAGCCCCT
>NW_008433046.1:0-371 GCF_000622305.1 Nannospalax galili | reverse complement strand
TTGAACTTACAGAGATCTGCCTGCCTCTGCCTCCTGAGTGCTGAGATTAAATGCATGTGCCGTCTAGGCGGGCTGCATTTTTATGTTTTACCAAACACATCTCCAAATATTGTGTTACAGCAAAGATGTTTGTTGTCCATTGTTTTTTTTTTCTCAAAAATGGAAATTTGTGTTCATAGCCATCTACATAAAGAGATTACAATGCTCAACTTTCCTTGTTAAGAATTTTTAAATAAAGACATAAGAGAGTGCTTATAAAGCTCCAGATTAGGCTGGCAGTGTTGCATACCCCATCTCCCAAGTGGTTTTTATACTTGTTTTAAAAATTATTTTATTTATTATTTTTATTTTATGTATATGAGTGTATTGCC
>NW_008433045.1:0-372 GCF_000622305.1 Nannospalax galili | reverse complement strand
AAAATTAACAATATAGAAATTACTGTTATTGAAAACATGAAATGTCCCATAAGCTCCCTTGATTGTAACAGACTGTGTATAGTTTTTTATTTCCCAAATGCACCCTTGAAGATGAACCGACATGGTCTCTCCCTGTTGACAACTGAAGTCAGTGAGGGTGACTCAGGGGGTTTATGGTGATGACATGTGAATGCCTAGGGCACTGCTGTGTTTGCTGCAGGCTTTACAAAGTGTTCACTCTCAATGCAATAAAGTTATGGAATACTGTACTAATTTAACTTTACTTAATTATCAGTTATCAATCTCCTGAGCAAGTAGGAATATAGTAATACACCAGCATTCATGACCACAATGTTGGCATGTATTACTGTG
>NW_008433044.1:0-372 GCF_000622305.1 Nannospalax galili | reverse complement strand
AAAAAAAAAAAAGGTGAAGGTTGATGGTTGGGTGGTTAAGACCAGGTACTGTTCTTGCAGAGGACCTGAGTTTGGTTCCCAGCACCCATACTAGGCAGCTTACAATCACTCGTAACTCCAAGTCCAGGGGATCCAGTGCCCTTTTCTGAACTCCAAGGGCACATGCACATATGTACACATACCCACACACAGACACACATATATACACACAAAAACAGTCTACAAATGAAAACTTATGGTCAGAAAAGGTAAGATGAAGACCGGGAGGCAAAAGCTTTGGTAGGAAGGAAATAATAAAGAAGCAAGTGAAAGGGAAAAACAGCAGATGTTGTAGAAGCAAAAAATGGTTACATGGGGCTGGAGAGGTGGCTC
>NW_008433043.1:0-372 GCF_000622305.1 Nannospalax galili | reverse complement strand
TATATATATATATATGGCCTCTAGAGTCTAATTTGTTTCTGCAAATGTTCATTCACTGTGAGTTCATCCACTGGAGCCTGGTTAACTTACCAAGAGCTCCATCCTTGAAAGAGACTGTCTCTGCCCCTCCCAGCAGCCACCTGTTGCCACAATGTCCTTAGGTGGGGTTGGAACTTCTTGACTGTTTTGTAAGTGTACAGTTCAGGGACTTTAGTTACCCTTATGCTGTCATACAACTGTCTCCACCCTTCATCTCCCAAACTGAAACTTTGTAGCTATTACATAACTATTTCTCAGTCTCTGAAAACTACGGTTGTGCTTTCTGTATGTATTGGTGGAATCACGTAGTGTTTGCCCTTCTGTGACTGGATT
>NW_008433042.1:0-371 GCF_000622305.1 Nannospalax galili | reverse complement strand
TGTGCAGAATTTGAACTTCGTGTCTATTCTGGTTCCTCCCTTCCCCAAGATATGCTCAGTGCTTGTGATCCATGAGGCTCCCGGGGGCAGGGGGTCATTATCACGTGCCATGTGCATGTGAGGACAGGGCTCTTGGAATAAGCTGATGCCACTCTGGTTCCCTTCCCTCCAGCCACCCGCAGCCAAAAGTGAGGGGGCAACTGACACAGGTGTCAGGGGAGGCGAGGGAAAGTCATCACTGGTGGGGACCCCACAGCCCGCCAAACTCCTGTCACCTGGAACAGTCCTGATCAAAATCCTTACATATTATTTCAGCCCCTTTTATGCCATTTAAAAACTGGCTTATTAAAAAAAACTAGCCTATAGTTATT
>NW_008433041.1:0-372 GCF_000622305.1 Nannospalax galili | reverse complement strand
AGCACCAGTCTGCTGTTTGCAGTTTCCCTTCTCTGGTTTACTTTCTCTGTTTCATTTTCTCCTCTCTTGGCAGACCTTCCCTTCGTGCCCCACAGTCTGGCACCACTCTGCTACAGTTGGGCACCACTCTGCTACCTCCTGCATATGTGGCTGAGTAGTGCCGTACACCTAGATTTCACATAGATTTCATCTAATCAAAGTGTAAACATAAGGGACACTGCACCTCAGAACCTGAGGCTGCATATGTGCCTACCTGGCCTCTGCCATCCTAGGCTATCTTGGCTACCGTCCACTTTGCACATGTAGTCAGACATGCTTTTCTGCAGAGTTCCAACAGGGCAGTGGCCTCCAACAATTTTGAAGTTTATATTT
>NW_008433040.1:0-371 GCF_000622305.1 Nannospalax galili | reverse complement strand
AGTCACAGTTGGCCTGGAACTCATGATGTAGACCAGGCTGGCCTCAATCTCATAGCGATCTGCCTGTCTCTGGTAATATATAATTCTGAGTATAAACAGTATAAGATTTTTAAAAGGCAGTTCTGTATAAAATGATAGAGTACATAATTAGAAGATAAACACAAAGTATCATATACAACCAGCAGCCCCAGAAGACAGCTCCAGGCTAGCCAGTCCTCATGAACTTACTTTCCTGTGTTAGTCTGCAGTCAGACACAGGAGCTACGAGATAGTAAGAATCAGCAGAGCTGCTCATGGATCTCGGTTCTTGGTTTGCACTTAACCCATTGCCATTCTAAAGCTTTCTCCATGACTCAAATTTAAAAAAAAAA
>NW_008433039.1:0-371 GCF_000622305.1 Nannospalax galili | reverse complement strand
GGGAACAAAGGGTTCTCACTGCCCCTCTGCTCTCCTGGCAACAGAACCCCAGTTACTACATCTTCCAACAGAATAACTTAGTTCCAACTCAGCATGGTTCAGAAATGCCAAGTGTCCCTCACTGAGAATAAACAGCGCTGAGACTGCTGCACACGCTGTTCTTCCAGACCTCAGGACAGAGTGTTGGGGGTGGAGAAAGTGGTCTCCTTGGCTGCAGGCAACAGAGACCTGTGGTAGCTGGCTTCCTCCTGCCTCACCATGAGATATATTCTGACTGGTTCTGAAAATAAACCACCTATTTTTTGTTCACAAATTGTGACTGTAAGCATTATATACACAAGTGCTTTGATTCACATGAATAGAGTTTCCAT
>NW_008433038.1:0-371 GCF_000622305.1 Nannospalax galili | reverse complement strand
TATATAAGCGCACCCGTGTCATACAATGCCCACGGAGGTCAAAAGAGGGTGTTGGATCCCCTGGAACTGGAGTCACAGACAGTTAAGCTGCCATGTGGGTGCTGGAAGCTGAACCCATGTCCTCTGCAGGAGCGGCCAGTGCTCTTAACTGCTGAGCTATCTCGCCAACCCCCATATATTTTTATTTTATATGTATGGATGTGTTGCCTATATGTATGTAAGTGCACATGTGTCATGCAATGCCTGCAGAGGTCAGAAGAGGTTATTGGATCTCCTGGAACTGGAATTATGGAGGGTTGTTAGGTACCATGTGGGTGTTGGGACTCCAATCTAGGTCCTCTGAAGAGAAGTTAGTGCTCTTAACTGCTGAG
>NW_008433037.1:0-371 GCF_000622305.1 Nannospalax galili | reverse complement strand
ACACTGCAGCAATATTATTGCACATGTGGAGATAGTGTTGGCACATTGGAGAATTGTGATGTCACATTGGATCATTATGATGTCACATTGGAACAATGTGAAATCATATTGTAACAGTGTGTTGGCACATTAGAGCAATATAGTGTCACGTGGAGTGATAATGTTGGCATATTGGAGCATTGTGAAGTAAAATTTTAACATTGTGGTGGCACATAAGATAATATAATGAAATGTGGGTCGAAAGCATTGGCACATTGGAACCATGTAATTCCACATTTGAACATTGTGAAGTCACAATGGAACGTTGTGATGGCACATTACATCAATATAATGTCATATAGGGCGATAGTGTTGGCACATATGAGCATTGT
>NW_008433036.1:0-371 GCF_000622305.1 Nannospalax galili | reverse complement strand
AGCTGGGGTTACAAAGAGACCCTGTCTCAAAAAGACCAAATAAATAAATAAATAAACCTTTAAAGATTTATTTTTTATATGTATGTGAATGTCTCTGCATGTACATGCACCACCTTTGTACAGACACCTAGAGGTCAGAAGAGGGTGTCACATCCCCTGAAGCTAGAGGTAAAGGCAGCTGTGAGTTGCGTGATCTGAGGAGCGAGGAGCGCTGGGAACTGAGCCTAGGTCCTCTGTAATAGCAGGATGTGCTCTAGCGGGGTGTGGTAGTCCACACCTTTAATTCTAGCACTTGGGAGGCAAAGGCAGGAGGATCTCTGTGAGGCCAGCCTGATCTACCTAGTGAGTTCCAGGACAGCTGGGGCTACAGG
>NW_008433035.1:0-371 GCF_000622305.1 Nannospalax galili | reverse complement strand
AGTACTTTTCTTGTAATCAAAAGTTGTAAAGCAAACTGCTTTAACTGATTATGTTAGCAACACTTTAACATTTTAAATTTCTTCATCAAATTTCTTCAGATCACAAATATAATTCTTCTGGTCAATAGGTAATTCTTTAGAAACTTTTTGACTATCACTGTAAACATAACTTTCTATACCTATTTAGAATTTCACAGAAATTAAGCACATATTCAAATACAAATTTTATAACAAAAGGCAAAGCTGCTTCATCCACTTTGAACGTTTTCTTGAAATATATTTTTATTTTATGTGTATGGTATGAATATTTTGCTTGCATGTATGTGTGCCATGTCATGTAATGCCTGTAGAGGCCCGAAGAGGGCGTCAGA
>NW_008433034.1:0-371 GCF_000622305.1 Nannospalax galili | reverse complement strand
CTGCCCACAGGAGAGGCCTTGGCTAGGATGAGATTAAAAGTCATAGGAAATTACAGGCAAGAGGCTCACCTCTCAGAGTTGTGGAGACCACTGGGAGGCCCTTGGGGAATATCCACCCCATGCCCATTAGTGGAATCTAGAAAGTTCTATGTGGGCAGAAGACCATTCTCCAAGAGGCCACAGGGCAGATGTGGGACGGTGAACAGCAACTACCTCTCAGTTTCTGCCCCTAAACTTCCCCTTGTTCTCTTTCCTAGGATCCTTTGTGGGAAATAGCACCTCAAACACAGGGCCCATCCCAACAGCTGGTGAGTGTCATTGGCTTCTGTCCTCAGTTTGTGCCATCGCTGAGCTGCCTGCAGACTCTCACC
>NW_008433033.1:0-371 GCF_000622305.1 Nannospalax galili | reverse complement strand
ATGGATGCAAGAGGGGGCATTTACCAACCTGGGATGAGACTGCAGGCCCAAGATTCTTCGGTGAAAGTTAACGGAGACTGTTCTTGGAACAGTGGGAGTATCTGACATGGCGGGCTCTGAATGTGTGTAAGTTCCCCAATTTACTCCCTCCATATCTGAGGGCATAAATAATAATAAACTCACATGAAAATATATTATATGGTTTGTCTGATGCATAAGAGACCCTGAGAGAACTCTGGCTACAAACTGTTGTACTTATGTGTAAATTTGGTGGAATAATGTATAAGGAAAAGTAAGAATTCTGTGTGTTACCTCAGATACATCTTCATTTTGAAAGATGCTTGAGATCACAGTGCAGGCTTTCTAACCTA
>NW_008433032.1:0-371 GCF_000622305.1 Nannospalax galili | reverse complement strand
GGCTATAGAGTCTAATTTGCCTCCAAATGTCCTTCAGTGTGGGTCCATCCACTGGAGCCTTGTTAACCTACCAAGACTCATATCCTTGAGAGACGGACTCTCCCCTCCCAGCAGCCATCAGTTGACAATAATTCCTTAGGTTGGGTTGGGGTTTCTTAACAGCTTTCCCATGTCTGTGCTGGGATTTTGTCTGGTTTGAGCTTGCATGGGTCTTGTGCGTGCCGTCACCATTGCTGCGAGTTCCAGACCAGCTGTCTGGCAAACTGTTTTCTTGTGGTCAGCCACCCCTTCTGGCTCTTAGAATCTTTCTACCCCCTCTTCCACAGTGATCCCTGAGCCTTGGAGGGCAGAAGCTTGATATAGGTGTGACA
>NW_008433031.1:0-371 GCF_000622305.1 Nannospalax galili | reverse complement strand
CATCAATTCTCACCAGGTTCAAGCCTCTTCTGCATGTTTCTAGCTGCAGTTTTAACTGAGTTCCTGCTCCTCTTCCTGCTAAACTGCACGTTTTCACATCTTCCTGCCCATTTTCTGCTTTTCTTTTTCCCTGTAAATCTGAGAAAATGCAGTAAACAATAACTATACCACAAACTGGATGCTATATTGTCTTTTAATTTCTTCCACCAAACAGCTTAGTATCTCACCTTTGAATTCAGTCTCAAGTTTTTAGGACATGGGAAAACATAGCTGATTATTTATAAGAATATATCATGGGGGGGTAGAGAGATGGTTCAGCAGTTAAGGGCACTGACTGCTCTTCCAGAGGACCCAGGTTTGATTCCCAGCAC
>NW_008433030.1:0-371 GCF_000622305.1 Nannospalax galili | reverse complement strand
CTGCAAGAGCAACCAGTGCTCTTAACCACTGAGCCATCCCTCCAGCCCCTCTGTCATGTATTTTAAAAATAAGATTTAAATTTTATTTTTATTTATGTATCTGTCTGTCTATCTGTGTCTGTACACACGAGTGCGGGTGCTCTTGGAGGCTGGAAGAAGGCATTGAATCCCCTGGACCTGGAGTTACAGGCAGTTGTGGGCCACTTAACATGGGTGCTTAGAACTGAACCTGGGTCCCCTACAAGAGCACGAAGTGCTCTTAACCACTGAGCCATCTCTCCAGTCTCTGTGATGATGATGACTTTATTTGATGAAATGGACAGCTATGAACCGAGCTGGGCTTCTGGTTCCTGTCTCATCTCTGATGTGAA
>NW_008433029.1:0-371 GCF_000622305.1 Nannospalax galili | reverse complement strand
GTGTCTCTTCTCTGGAGTTACTGTCAGTAGTTGATATATCAGGTTTTCTAGCTGCCTAGAGATATGACCTGGCACTTCATAGGCTCCTCTGATGATCTTGTCCATCAGATCTTCCAGGGTGCTCCCTACGAAGTGCAGGTGCCCCCTGGTCATGATGTAGAAAAGCGCTGCTAGACTCCAGACATCAGCCCTTGGTCCATCATAGCCACTTCCCAAAGAGAGTTTCGGTGTATTGTAAGTATGGGTGCCATATCACCTGTGCAGTTTGGTCCCTGCTTTGCACTTTAGGCTCAGGCCAAAGTCAATAACCTTGGCATTGCCATCACCATCCACGAAGATGTTCTGTGGTTTAAGGTCTCGATGGACAATTC
>NW_008433028.1:0-371 GCF_000622305.1 Nannospalax galili | reverse complement strand
GCCATAATAGGAAAATTGTGAAAGAAATTCAAGGTAAGGTAGTGAAGATTCGGGAAACCTTATACATTGCACAAACAACAACAGGTACTAAAATTAAATACTAGATAATGATCTCACTAATTTCTAGGGAAGTGTGACATGCAACTCATCAGGTCAACATCAAACACTTACCAGTGAAAAGGATCTTAGGAGAAGAATTTAAACTCTCCATTACCTTCTTAGAATTCCCTCTGTAGCCATCCCATCTCATTTGTCTCTGCCTCAGCCGTAGAGTTGTGGCATCTGACAAATACGTAAGTGAAGATGAAATCAGCCATGAAAACAGTGAGATAAAAATGATCATTTCCACAGCCAAAGAAACAAAATTTTTT
>NW_008433027.1:0-371 GCF_000622305.1 Nannospalax galili | reverse complement strand
CTTTTATCTTGGGGGCAATGAACAGCTACCTAATTGGACTAAAAGCCCACTGAGTGGGAGGAAACTCAAGTGTGGTATTGTAAGCATAACCAAATATACATGGCTGGAGTGGTTATAAATCTTAGAGAAAACTCCAAGACTGTCATGTTCCTAGAATAATGTGATTTCTTACTATGTGCAAAATCTGTATCCTTATATTTATAAAAAAAATCCCAGTTACCACTCATCAAAGAAGCTCATTTTGCAGCAGTCCGAGACTATTGCCAAGTACCACAACTGGTCACACATGGACATTGACTATGAATTGCCCAGGCCTAAGTGACACATTTGCAATGCAACCTCTACACCTAAGGCTCATGGAACATAGAACA
>NW_008433026.1:0-371 GCF_000622305.1 Nannospalax galili | reverse complement strand
AGCAGCTGGCCAGCCTTCCTTGTCCTCAGAGAGAACACAATGGAGAAATGGAACTTGAGTTTGGAATACAGTTGGTGGTGTTGAGTTCTTGCTCTCTGATGCAGTCTGTGGATGGCCTCATTGTATTTTACTTCTTTGATGTGGGAAGAGAGAGGACTTGAAAAATTTACCTTTTTTTCTGAGACAAAGATGCAGAGATGTGAAATTCACAGCAAAACTAGTAGTGTGGGGCTGGGCGTGGGGTGGGTGTAGCTCAATTGGTAGAGTGCTTGCCTAGCATGCACAAAGTCCTGGGTTCAATCCCCATCACAACATTAACAGGGAGTGGTTGCGCCCACCTGGAATCCCAGCACCTGGGAGATAGAGGCAGG
>NW_008433025.1:0-371 GCF_000622305.1 Nannospalax galili | reverse complement strand
ACTACTGTCTGTAATTCTAATTCCAGGGAATCCAATGATGTCTTTTGGACTCTGCATGCATTACACAAATGGGCACACTTATACACACCCAGGAAAAACCTATAAACATAAAATAAAAATGAATTAATTAATTTAAAACTATGTTTAACAGTAAATAAATTATTCCTCAGTTGATAAATCATGTCACACTCAGAGTGGCTTCAACATACTGTGGACGTTACTTTCTATATTTCCATCCCTTTATAATGCCCAGAAATAAGTATAATAACTCATTTATACATATAATGGGCACAAGACACATTTATACTCAGTTATTCAAGGATCATGGCAGAGGTTTTCATGGATGAAAAGTAAGAAGAGGTTGAAGGAAA
>NW_008433024.1:0-371 GCF_000622305.1 Nannospalax galili | reverse complement strand
ATATATATAAGCAAGTAAACAAAAAGCTATTACAATGGAAACTTTAAGACGCTAAAGAAAAAAAATTGAGGAAGGCACTAAATCACAGGAAGACCTCCCATGCCATGGATCAGAAGAATTAACATTATGAAACTGGTCATTCTACCAAAAGCAATCTACAAATTCAATGCAATCTCAATAAAAATTCTAGTACCACTCTTCACAAATATAGAGAAAAAAACAACAATTAAAATTTATATGACCAAGGACAGCCAAGGCATTCCTGAAAAACCAAAAGCACTGCAGGAGGTATGATCACAGCAGATTTCAACAAAGTTATAGTAATAAAAGCAGCATGGCACTGACACAAAACAAACATATAAATCAACAGA
>NW_008433023.1:0-371 GCF_000622305.1 Nannospalax galili | reverse complement strand
GCTACCATCCTCGCACCATGGGTCACCCCTGAGAACATGTGGGACCCTGACGTCTGGATACCCATTCTTTTCCTTGCTAGTAAGTGGGAGGTCTCCTCAGGTGTCATCCCACCTGCATTTGTCCCCATTCTCCTGGTCATCATAGCCTAATTCCTTTGGTCCTACTCATCATTGTCAAATGTCTCTTTCAGTATGCCAGATGGCAAAAATGCATCAACAGAGCCACACTCCAGGACCTCCTGGCACTTCAACACACAGGACTGCAATCCTCCCCGAGAGGTCCTACAGGCCTGGCTCATGGAAATCCGTGAGGCCTCTAAAATTGCCTTCCCCAGTCACCCTGGTGGGCTCATACCCAGGGAGGTCGCCCT
>NW_008433022.1:0-371 GCF_000622305.1 Nannospalax galili | reverse complement strand
CTCCAATCAACCCCACATCAGGATATACCTCAACTGTCAGCTAACAAGATCGTGAAGACTTTAGACAGGCAGTATGTACATAAACCGGGAGAAGGCATGTTGAAGCCAGTGAACTGCTCTTACTCTGGGGTAGTGTCGTGAACTGAATTAGAAACGATTCCAGGAAAGAAAGGAGATGATTAAACTATTACAGAAGTTTCTGTATTCACACCCCGTGACATCTCTTAATTTAATATGCTTTTATTTTGAGCACTAAGTACAGAAAGTTGACAAACTAACAGAACCAAATGAAGGATACACATAAGGAAAATAAATAACTTCTCACCTTCATAGCTGCTGGAAAATGGACAAGGTAAAGATCCACATAGCTT
>NW_008433021.1:0-371 GCF_000622305.1 Nannospalax galili | reverse complement strand
CAGTGACCACAAACCAAGCCTAGTGGGTTGGGGACCCCAATGGATAGAAATCAGGACACAGGAGACACAGAGGTCTATGTGCTAATGCATGTTTATTGTGAACCAAACCAAGCTTATATACGAATAAGATCTGGAGTAACCAAAGAATAATGAATGTTACAGCACTAAACAGAATGTTACCAAAGAATAACCAAGGATACATTACGTTACAAGAATACATTACCTCACCAACCCAAGCTCACATGATGTATACAGTATCCAAGATCCAGCTGTGATTGCTCTTAGCGACTACTATAATTCATTAATCCTACATAGAAACTAAGCTATCAGTGCTGAGAGACTCTGGTGCCCATAAACTGAAACAGAACTCT
>NW_008433020.1:0-371 GCF_000622305.1 Nannospalax galili | reverse complement strand
TTTTCCACCCCATAGCAGGTGTTTCCCGAATCTGAGGCACCGGTACATTAGATTCAAGACTTGTGCCATTATAAACACTGTAATCATTCACCTAGACTGTCTTTAAATTATGTCATAACCCAAAGCTTAAAGAAATGCATTTGCAGAGGAAACCATTCATCCCTGCCACAGATGGAAATCTGGTACCTTGTCATAAATAGAAATAAAAGGTATAAACCAAACAAATAAAGGTGTATTTTTACACTGGATTGCAATGAGAGCCCTGAGCCCAAGATTTCCATTTCAGGTGAAAAAGAGAAATTCCCAGCCCTGTCTGGTGGGCATGCCTTTAATCCCAGCACTCAGGAGGCAGAGGCAGGGGGATCGCTGTG
>NW_008433019.1:0-371 GCF_000622305.1 Nannospalax galili | reverse complement strand
TAACACCGCGTCCTTTTTAGACCCAGGACCTGATGGAGAATTACCCGTTATACACGGTATCCGTATGTACCGCAGCGCCCAGTGCTCCTTCCCTGCCCGGTGTGCTTTTCTTCTTCGTAAAACCACTGTCTTAAACAGAACATTGGCCTCCATCTTGTGGGTTTCCTCATGACAAGATTCAGGGGAAACAATTTAGCAGAAGTACCACATGGAGGATGCTGGGCCCTGCTGACTGGGTCACAACGGGTGGCCCACGGGGGCTGAGGGGATGCTGCTTGGTACCGTGACTGGAGTGGGGACTTCATAATTGCTGCACTGCCAAGGACCAGCCCCTGTGTTGTTAGCTGCTCCTCAGGCTAAGCAGGAAAGCC
>NW_008433018.1:0-370 GCF_000622305.1 Nannospalax galili | reverse complement strand
CACACACACACACACACACACACACACACACTTCCAGCACACTCTTGGAGACACTTCACAGCTAGAACATTTGCCACCTGACGAAGGTATGATCTAGGAGGGTATGGGAGGATAGGAGAAACTGCCTGGCCCCCAAAGTCAAGTGTGGCCAGCAGAGGCCCTGGTACACAAAGAAAGTTACTAAACTGAAAACAGCTCTGGTGGACATAGGACACTTGTCCAGTACAGACCCAAGGCCAGGAAAGACAGGAGGAATCACAGGAAAGACAGGAGTCCTGGGGTCTAACTTGCCTCCCTACTGCCACTGTGGTAACGGCACAAGCACGTCTTCTCCCTCACTTAATCCTCTCTAGAAACACCTCACAGACAA
>NW_008433017.1:0-371 GCF_000622305.1 Nannospalax galili | reverse complement strand
CAGGCTGACTTTAACCTCATATAGTCAAGGATGACCTCAAAGTTCTGATCCTGTTTTCTCCACCACCCCAGTGCTAGGATCACATGTGCCACCATGCCTGGTATTGACTAGATGTCACTTGTGAAATAAAGGAAAGACACAGGCTTCTTAGTGGCACTTCCTGTGAGAGTCCATTCACCAAAGCATCCACATCTCAGCCTACCCAGCACAGTGTGCTGTCCCTGAGCTGTAGTCCTCATCTGACCACACAGTTTCAGAAAGCTGTAAGCCATTGCTCCTGTCACTCTGTGAAGCCAGGGGAGCTGGGAGGCCAGGGTGATTCTCTAGAAGGGTCCCTGCCCTCCCCTTTCTGTTCCAGGACCCTTTGGCCT
>NW_008433016.1:0-371 GCF_000622305.1 Nannospalax galili | reverse complement strand
CACTTTCTGCTAAAGCTGTGCATAGAGCTTTCCAATGAAGGTAGTAGCCCAGGCTAGGCATTCTCTTAGGAGATAAGGTTCAGAGAGGTCCTTGGCCTCTTGCTGGGTGGGAAGTGTATTCTCTTCTTTTAAAGAAACAGACCAGGTAGTGCTTTGCTGACCATTTATAACAGCTACAATCTCCTTCCTGAGAACTGTGACACAGAGATCACCCACCGGTGGTGACCTAAGGGAGCCCTGATGACCTAGAATGGTCTTAAGCAGCTTCAGCTTCACAGTGTATCACAAATGTGCCCTTGAAGCAAATTCTATAATTGCTCCTTCAAGTGCAAATGCTGAGAACATCAGGTTTACCATTTATCTTCTTCACA
>NW_008433015.1:0-371 GCF_000622305.1 Nannospalax galili | reverse complement strand
TGTGAGCCCAGTGACTGCTGACAGACTGTGTGGCATGGACCAATCAGAAGATTATACGCTCACTAAAGGGACTTGTGGGTGGAGAAAAGGGTAATATAAGGTGTGCCTCCTCCTGCATTAAACGAGTCTGCAGCACCTCGACTAGTGCTTGCTTCTACCCGACTCCCGGGGTCTGTGCGTCATGACCCCGCACCTCTTACCCACTAATCGGCACGGGACCTGATCCAGGTTAGGGTCTTCACAGCGGGCCTGGGGAGAACCCACAACAGTGATGAAACAAAGGATCATTGTAATAACACATCGATGCATTGCGATGGCACGATGAGCATTGTGATTGCATAAAGGAGCATTGTGAAGTCATACTGTAACAT
>NW_008433014.1:0-371 GCF_000622305.1 Nannospalax galili | reverse complement strand
CCTACATGCAGGCAATACATACATACACATAAAAATAATAAATAAAATATTATTTTAAAAAGTGTTTTCAGGAGATGCGCAGATAGATGGCTCAGCAGTGGACTGCTCTTGCAGAGGACTAGAACTCAGTTTCTAGCACCCTGTCTGATGGTTTGCAACTTTGGCTCCAGGGGATCCAATGCCCTCTTCTGGCTCCTACACTCACTTCCATAAACCCACACACTGATGCACATAAGTACATGTAAGTAAAAATATAAAAATAAATTTGCAGACAAGTATACCTCTCACTTTATTAAAGAAGCTTCTTTTAGCAATAGATGGAGGCTATTACAGAGTTCTGTAATAAGTGTCTGTGAGCTGCCCAGGCCTAA
>NW_008433013.1:0-371 GCF_000622305.1 Nannospalax galili | reverse complement strand
TGTTAATAACTAATTATTAGTGATAATGGGTTTTATTATGACATTTTAGTAATACTATAATGTACATTAATTGTACCTCATCCCTTTCCTTAGTTTTTCCTCTAAAGGGAACAAAGTACTTCAACAAGTTGACTTTTTCTGGATATTAGCACTTGGGTTTTTAAGCAAATGTGATAGTGATAGGTAAAGGTTGCATGCTCATTTTTCATATTTCTTCTTTCTTGTTAAGGTATCAGTTAAAATGAAGCAATACAAAGATGAGCTTTTGGCATCCTGTTTGACCTTTGTTCTGTCCTGGCCACATGACATCATTGAACTCGATGTTAGAGCCTATGTTCCTGCATTGCAGGTAGTAGCGTTTTGTTTTGTTT
>NW_008433012.1:0-371 GCF_000622305.1 Nannospalax galili | reverse complement strand
TGGACTCTTCATTTCATTTGTTTCTATTTTTTTCTTTTCTTTAAAAATCACTTCTATTGATCTGCTGTACATTACTTTGAGCAGTTCTTAATCAAACTTAGACCCTCGTCCCCTATCCACGCTCTCCCAACCCCCCACCCGACGTCATGTATTCCACTAAACATGTTGAGTCTTATCCAGTCAAGTATTTGTATCCAGCTATCCTTCAGTGCAAATTCATCCATTGGAGTCTAAGCAACTTATCTAGAGATGAAAATAAAGCCTACCCTTCCTCACCCAGTAATAATCAGGCTCCAGCAGTTCTCAATATAGGCCTGGCATGTCACTCATTTTTCTCCCTCCACTCTGAGTCCTTGTCTGAGTGAGTTGGC
>NW_008433011.1:0-371 GCF_000622305.1 Nannospalax galili | reverse complement strand
TTTCCTTCCCAAGTTGGTTTTGGTAAGAGTGCTTTATCACAGCAACAGAAAGCAAAATAGAACAATCCCTTCATCATCCCTAAGGCCTAATGCTTGCATTGGTATGAAATGCAGGCAGGAGTTGTTTGGAAAAGCTTGGCTCGTGGTAACTTAATGACATTTCAGGATGTTATCTCAGGACATGGCTCTTATCAGAAATAAGGATGAGAACGAACATATGACCCCTAGGAAGCCTGGCAGTGTGAGGGTTACTGTGTCTGCTCCTGCAAAGCGATCTCTTTCTGCTAGCTAATTCTGACCTTTAGTCATTTCTACCAGGAAAGGAAAATCCACCCACAACCATCATGGTATAAAGATGGAAGCCCAGGCAG
>NW_008433010.1:0-371 GCF_000622305.1 Nannospalax galili | reverse complement strand
CTAAAAGCCTCCATTCCTCATTATTTGTCAGTTTCCTTGGGTCTAGTTCTCTTTGTTCCAAGAATGGAAATTCAGAAGGTAGAAGAATATAAACAGTTAGTGGATGGGATGAAGGGCAAGGAGATGTGTGAGAGGTCACAAAATTGGGTGACCCAATAGTTTTGGACTTTTCTGAAAGCCTCATGGCACATGACATCATAATGACAGGAGTGCATGTATATGGAAAGAAGAGGTCATATCTCAAACAGGAAGGCAGAAAGCCATTCAGAGGTTAGGAACACTTTTATAACAAATAATGTTTGGGAGAACTACCTCAATTCCTCTCTGAGGTATCCTCTGTGACCCTTATAGGGACTGTTCACTAGTCTCCA
>NW_008433009.1:0-371 GCF_000622305.1 Nannospalax galili | reverse complement strand
CTCAAACCCGGGTCCTCTACAAGAGCAGTCAGTGTTCTTAACCTCTGAGCAATCTCTCTCCAGCCCCAGTTTTCTCAATTTTATAATAACAGGAACTATATGACTTTAGTTTTCACTGAAAATTTTGTAAGAGACAAAAAATCTTTTTCTTATACACACTAGCCTAGTTCATAGCTGTGGACCCTGTAACAAAAGGCAAATCAACAAGTAGAAATTTGATCTCATATAGGACTCTTCATAAGGAAATGAAGAACAGATAAACAGTTTACTCTGTGTATTTTTATGCTGCTTGATGAAGAAGGGGATCGTCATGGAAAAGTATGACTAGATAAAGGATGGTTATCTGATGGCCAGCAACCAGAGGAAACAGT
>NW_008433008.1:0-371 GCF_000622305.1 Nannospalax galili | reverse complement strand
TTGTTCTCTATCTGTTCCAAGTATACTTTTTTGTGGTATTTCCTGGAACAGCGTTCAGGGCTGGGTCAGTCCCACGGAGGTTTTAGCCAAGATGGAGTTACTCAGGTCTCTCAGTTTGCACCAGTCAGCACAAACCTTGCATGCAAATGGTGTTTGTGTTTGCACTTATCACAGCATTGCCTCTTTAGTCTTCATAGCCCTCTGCTAGACCACTAGTGTTCCCCCTGGCCTAGGTGGGATTGTAGAGGTTATGTGGTGTTCGTTGAGGCTTGCAATAGTAAAAAATCTGGTACAACCTGAAACAATCATGGCTGAGGTTGTACCTTCAGGAACAGGAACAATCAGCTGTGATCAGTGTGTAGTTTCCTCAG
>NW_008433007.1:0-371 GCF_000622305.1 Nannospalax galili | reverse complement strand
ATGAGCTTTGCCAATTGTGCAGGTGTCTTTCAGTCTGTTTGATTTGATGCCACCACCACAGGGACTGAGCAGATAAGAGAAGCAGGAGGAACCCCTAAGACTGCCATCAAAAAACAAAATCATGGCTTTTGCCAATTCAGCTCCTATTTTGGAAACTAAATAAGATCTGACCTAATAAATAACTCACTTTACAGTATGCTGATTGAAATTTTTATAAACTAAAATCTTCTGATGTTTATCAACAAGAAGGGACATAAATACTTTTTTCAAAAATACAGAAGCATGGTATAATGAAAGTATCAAGCAGGCAGCCAGTACTTTGCTGCTTAGACACTGGTTTGCTATCTGATCCACAGAAGGACTACTTTGTG
>NW_008433006.1:0-371 GCF_000622305.1 Nannospalax galili | reverse complement strand
ACATACATGCAGGCAATGCACTCATACACATAACATAAAAATAGTAAATAATTTTAAAGATTTCAGAAGCTGGAGGCAGACTACAATGGTCAGATCTTGCCTCTGGCAGTTGCTGTGAGACTCTGGGTGGTCACTTAAATTCTCTCTATTTTAGTTCTTTCATCTTGAAAATGAGGATGATCTTGTATCTGCATGGTAGAATTCTTGCTGACGATCAAGGAACGTGTAGAACCCTGCCTGGCCTACAGTAGACTATGAACCTCACTAATCTTCCCCTTAACTCAGAGCCTCAACAAGCAGCTCTGAGCAGTTTGGGTGGAGGACAATGCAGTCAATGTAGTATGATTGTTCCTGGGGTGATGCAGACAAAC
>NW_008433005.1:0-371 GCF_000622305.1 Nannospalax galili | reverse complement strand
AAAAAAAATGCCATCCAAAAGACTTTAAGTCCCTGTTAAACAACAGGTGTCCTTCCGTCAGGCAACCGGGTCCTCTGTCCTGGAGGCGCCAACTATGCAGGGTGTGGATGGGAAGTCCAAGGCTGTGCACTCTATCCTGCTGAATGGAAAAATGCTCCCTTTTACGCTGAAAGATTTGGGGAGATTGAATACAAAAGAGGGTTATTGCAATTTTCTCCTCATTTCAAGCATTCAAACTGTCAGCCTCTCTGAGATATCCAAGTGACAGGAAGGAAGAAAAAGATCCAAAGACGACGGGGGACTCTCAACCAGAGAGAGGATGGAGAGAGGGGAGAGGCTGAAGACCCACTTTGGCATGGAGACATGTTTTC
>NW_008433004.1:0-371 GCF_000622305.1 Nannospalax galili | reverse complement strand
CCCCCCAAAAGGATCCATGACATAGAAAGTCTCGTCACAGAATCTCTGACCCTAAAGGACAACAGAACACCCAGTAGCGATCTTCATTTTCACACCTAACATTTATTTGCACGCTGTCTTTCAGATTTGACTCTGCAGAACCTCCTTCCACAAGACCCTGCTCGGCTCTGTAGTTTGGTTAAGGCAAAGAAACGAATTCATTTTATAGAAGTTGATTGAGTGAGCTTCAGCGGGCATGGAGTAGAGTGAGCTTCGGCAGGCATGGATTCCAGTGATTTATTGGAAGTTCTGTCTGTTCATAACATGGCTGAAGTGAAGAGCAATTTATCCAGTGGTTCGAAGTTAACAGAGTGCAGGGTTAATGGGGTACT
>NW_008433003.1:0-370 GCF_000622305.1 Nannospalax galili | reverse complement strand
CCTACCTCTCTGATGTGCAGATGGTCGTGCCACCTGCCCCTCTGACGTGCAGATGGTCGTTTTACCTGCCCTCTCTGATGTACACATGGTGGGGTCACCCACCCACTCTGACATGCTGATGGTCGTGTCACCTGCCCCCTTGACTTGCAGATGGTCATGTCACCTGCCCCATCTGACGTGCAGAATGTCATGTCACGTGCACTCTGAGTCGTGCACATGTACGTGTCACCTGCCCTCTCTGCCATAAAGATGGTCTTCTCATCCACAACCTCTGATGGGCAGATGGTCCTGTCACCTGCCCCCTCTGATGTACACATGATCGTGTCACCTGCCCCCTCTGATGTGCACATGGTTGTGTCACCTGCCCCGT
>NW_008433002.1:0-371 GCF_000622305.1 Nannospalax galili | reverse complement strand
TTGCTACAACCAAGGATCAATATTGATACATTATCATTATCAAAGACATTGTGGCACCGGGGTCTGCATATTCCCTTGGTCTGGACAGATGTTCACATTACATTACAGATATCCACCACAGGACCATACAGAATAAACCCACTGCTGCCTTAACACCCTCTGTGCCATTTGTTCATGCTACCATTAAAACTCTGCCCACCCAGCTGATATTTTGCATCATATACTCAAAATTATAGGGGAGATGTCATAGGAAGGGGAGCTGAGGTCCGCATGCATCCAAAATCCAGTTGTTGCCAGTGTTATCCTGTTGAAGATGGAGCCTTTACAAGGCAATTCTGCCCTGAGGGCTCCCTCTCCTGATAGGATTAGGC
>NW_008433001.1:0-371 GCF_000622305.1 Nannospalax galili | reverse complement strand
GCTTTTGCCCACACATTATGGCTCGACAGTCTTGCCCCAGGTTGGTAAATGCCCCCTTTTGCATCCACGCAGGTGAAACACCAGGGCTATTTTTCCACACCACTGCTTCTTTTCTAGGATGGCGCCTGAAATCCCTTCCCTCTGAGGCTAAGTCTCTGCAGTCAATTCTGCACAGCAGGCCACACCCCTTGGAGGAACAATGCTGTTTGGGACACAATAGCCAATAGGGAGAAGATCTAAATTAATAAACTCAGCAATAAAAATGGAAACATCAAAACAGACCCTGATGAAAGTCAGAAAAACACCAGAAAATATTTAAAAAATTTATATTCCATTTATCAAGAAAACTTAAAAGAAACTGATAAATTTCT
>NW_008433000.1:0-371 GCF_000622305.1 Nannospalax galili | reverse complement strand
GAATTGAAAAACTCAACATGTCAATTTGAAACAATAGGAGAAAGCCTCACAAGGAGAATGGGTGTAACAAAAGACAGAGTATCAAGACTGGATGACAAAGTTGAAGAACTAGACTCCTTGAGCAAAGAATGTAAAAAATTAAAAAAACAACAACAAAGCACATACATGCACAGGGTGGGGTCTGGAGAGATGGCTCAGTGGTTAAGAACACTGTTCTTGCACAAGACTGAAGACCAGGTTTTGAATCCCAGCACCCACATGGTGGCTAAACCATCCATAACTCCAGTTCCAGGGAATCTGAAGCTCTCTTCTGTCCTCTGCAGGCACTGCACAATACGAGTACATTTACATACATGTGTATGTGTATGAGG
>NW_008432999.1:0-371 GCF_000622305.1 Nannospalax galili | reverse complement strand
AGAGAGAGAGTTCATTTCTCCTGAGACTTTGAATTCATCATAAATCAAAACTATGCAATGTTCATCTTTCACTCCCAGCATCTATCAGTCCCTCAAATGCAGTAAAAACTTAACATTCCTGTAACAGATGCTAAAAAATATGGTATATCCAAGCATGTCAATTCCTCAGCCTGATGGCCACACCCTTGATAGCTATGAATGCAGCCCAACACATTTATGAATCACAATGGAAAATGACTGGACATGCCTGACAATTTTCTTAGGCTATTAACATTATAGATAAAATTGTTAGGTGTAGGAATGATTTATAATATGGATATAATCTAGAGACTTTTATCTAAACTCAGAACTGCAAAGTTACAATTTATAAT
>NW_008432998.1:0-371 GCF_000622305.1 Nannospalax galili | reverse complement strand
TTTTTTTTTTTACATGTACGCACTGATCTGAATTTTTCTGAATATTCAACAGCTGTGCTCCCCAGGCCTTTCCTGGTGGAGTTTTCTTTTATTAAGCTCTCTGTATTGAGAACTATGATCCTTTGGTACTTCAGACTTTCAGATCTAAGAGCCATCTTTTCAGCTCAGGGAATTCATCAAGCTCCACACGAATCTTTCTTTCCATAGCACATCTGGAAACTCTCTTGGGACAATATGCTGGATGATTATAAAGATCACTTCATTTGGGACAACGACTTTTCTTAACCTGATATCCAGTGCCCTAAAATAAAAATATATTGTCTGATTTGGTCATGGTTTCTAGAGAAATTAAATTTTGTACCTTTTTTTTT
>NW_008432997.1:0-371 GCF_000622305.1 Nannospalax galili | reverse complement strand
TGTAGGGAGCACTCGGTCCAATCATTCTCCATGTACTTGTTCCATGAAGAAAACTGACTGCTTTGTTTCCATTTACGTTTTCAGAATATTATAATGCAAGCTTTGTATATATATGAATTAGGGTAGCAGACCTTAGTTATGGTCATACTGTACAGATCAAAGAAGAATTCCACGGTCTAAGAAGGTGACATGGGCAGAAACTTATTTTACTGTGGGTTCAGAATTCTGCTTTTTGCTTTGTCAGTGCATAAACTTAATGTGTACCTGGAAACAAGTTGAGGTTTCTCCACAGAGCAAAGGGAGAGAAGAGAGAATGAAAAAATTAGTCACTTTCTGTTTATCTCCAAATAAACCAGATCTTTGCCATGTAC
>NW_008432996.1:0-371 GCF_000622305.1 Nannospalax galili | reverse complement strand
TTTATAGTGAGGCAAGCACTTCTCCTGTGCCAGCTGTGTGGATGGGTGGCAGGGTTTCCACCTGCAGAGGGCCAGGCCACCTACTCCAGGGAGGATGGAGTCTGCTGTCTCCACGCCAAGGCTGACATATGCACTTAAGCAACTCTGCCCTTCCTCCTCCACCTCCAGCAAAGACCGAACGGCCGAACGGCTCTCTAGAGCCTCTTTTCTTCTGTAGTATTTATGAAGAACCAGGAAAGTGATCAGACATGATCTTGGCAAATTAGGAATTTGTGAGGTAGAAAGGAAGATACTGTTAAGCAATTGTTACAAATAGAGAAGTAAATGGAGCATTTTAAAGTCAGCTTAATGGAATTAGCTTTTTGATATTT
>NW_008432995.1:0-371 GCF_000622305.1 Nannospalax galili | reverse complement strand
TTTTTTCTTTCTGCATGTGTGTATGGCATGTGTATGAGACTGCTTTGACGGCCAAAAGTGAACATTAGATAGGCTGGATCACATTAGATTACAGGTGCATTGGAGCAGTCCCCAAGTGAACACTGGGAAACTAACCCTGGATCTTAGTAAGAACAGCTAGCACTTCAACAACAACAAAAAGATTTTACTGTTAATCGTGTGCACGTTTATGTATGTGTCTGTGGAGAGGCACGTGCAAATTTGTGTAATTGCCTCTGGAAGCAGAAGTGTCAGATCAACTGGAGCTGGAAGTAAAGGCTGTGGTGGGCCACCAGACATCGGTGCTGAGAATCAAACACAAGCTCTTTGAAAGAGCAGTACATGCACTTAAC
>NW_008432994.1:0-367 GCF_000622305.1 Nannospalax galili | reverse complement strand
CTTGTGTGGTGTGAGTAGGAGGAATTTGTGAGCATGTGAGAGGTGACCAAGGAGAGGAGTGGACAGAAAGCTACAAGATGTGTCCTGGCAACCAAATTGAAGGCAGACATAGCACCAACATAAAATAGCAGGAAACAGTCGATGAGGATGTGGACCCAGGGTTTTAAGTGAGCATAAAGGAAACTTACAAATAAAATGATCCAGCGGCTGATGTTGTCAACATGTGAGTCTGCAGACTAAAATGCTCATGTTCCTATAAGTTTAAATATTTAAGCCCATTTCTGGACCATAGAGGTGGAGCTCAAAACTGTAATGATGAGATAGCCTCTCTCTCTCTCTCTCTCTCTCTCTCTCTCTCTCTCTCTCT
>NW_008432993.1:0-371 GCF_000622305.1 Nannospalax galili | reverse complement strand
ACCACAGGCCAGTTCAATGGAGGCAATTCACCAATTGAGGCTCCCTCTACCCAGTAGTATCAAGTTGACAACTAAAACTGTCTAGCACAACAGTCTAAGGTATAACATGCCATCAGAATCCACTATACTGATTACTTCATCGTCAAAAGTGCAACATTTATGAACAAGAAGTTTGATGATGCATTGATCATTCAATTTATGAAAAGTTCAAATTTTAGGGAACAAACCTACTTTATATAAATTTCTGCTTAATAAGAAGAAACAAAATTCATATTTGTTAATCACCACTTTTAACATACCAACAGATGGGTATCTTGCAACAAAAGTCTTCGGGAGGTTATAGACAGCAGAACTTGCTTTCTGGAGTTCTG
>NW_008432992.1:0-371 GCF_000622305.1 Nannospalax galili | reverse complement strand
GTCAGAGGACATTTCTCAGGAGTCAGCTCTTTGCTTCCACTCTGTGGGTTCCAGCGATTATATTGTTCTGTTCTGTTCTGTTTTTTAAATAAGGTCTCTTTTAGCCTAGGCTGGCCTTAAACTCACTCTTTTGCCAAGGATGACCTTGAATTCCTGATCCTCTTACCCCCATCTCTCAAAGGCTAGGATTATAGGAACTACCATGCCCAGCTTTTTCTTTTTTTCTTTTTTTTTTACTAAAACAACAAAATTTCATTTTCTCTTTGGAGGTTAGTGACATTTATTTGTTTGTGGGGTATTTTGTTTTGTTTTTCTCTGTCTTTTTGAGACAGGGTCTCTCTGTAGCCCAGCTGGCCTGGAACTCACTATGT
>NW_008432991.1:0-371 GCF_000622305.1 Nannospalax galili | reverse complement strand
TCTTTGCAAAACCTGTGCCTGAAAATTGTGCCTTGGTGAGAAATCTCGTGTGTGTGTGTATGTGTGTATGTCTGTGTGTTGGGAGTGGGGAGTTCACATGTGGCCAGAGGACAGTCACCAGTGTCATTTATTAGGTGTCACCCACTTTAAAAAAAAGACAGGGTCACAGGGTCTTTCTTTGGCTTGGAACTCACCAAATAGGTGAATGAGGCTGGAGGCCTAGGGGTCTGTGCCTGTCTCTACTTCCCATCGGATGACAAGCATATGCCACTATGCCTGGCTTTTCTACATGGGCTCTGAAGATAAAACTAAGGTCCCTTACTACTGATCTGTCTCCCCAACCCCAGAAATCTTAGTTTTTAAACAAGAGG
>NW_008432990.1:0-371 GCF_000622305.1 Nannospalax galili | reverse complement strand
TGTGTGTGTGTGTGTGTTCCACTTACATGTATAGATGCGGAATAGCTATTCTGAGGCTACCGTTAAGCAGTTTGGAATTACTAGAGACCCCCTGACTTGCTTTGGTTATTAACCTATGATCAGGTCAATGTTCAAGTTAGGAGTAGATTTTACTCATGATTCTTTAGAGTTTCCACATTTGGGAATGTGAAATAGTTTAATATCAGTGTCCATAACAAAAAGACATTGTCATTATACAGAGGATTTATATTTGCTTTACAGAACATACCAATAAGCTTCAGTTTTTTTGTGTTCTTAACACTTCCTATGATGGACAGCTTTGGACAGCTTTAGTGTCAACTTGACACACCTGGGTTGAGGGAGCCTCAGTC
>NW_008432989.1:0-371 GCF_000622305.1 Nannospalax galili | reverse complement strand
TTAACAAATCTTCACATACCTGCAACATATCCCCACATTTACAACATAGCTTGGTCACCGCTTCTATGTGGCTGGCATCTTTTTAGTAACCCATTGTAACAACCACATCAGCACCGCCATTAGCACACTTCTAAAACTCATTCTCAGTTTCGTCATATCCCGCCAGGCTATGCCAATTTTGTAGCAGGAACTCCCCCTGGGTCTCCTGCACGATCAGGCAAACCATATAATATATTTTATGTGTTTATTAACTTACATAGGAATGAGTACCCAGTGCCTAGCTCCACACCGTGACCCAGAGCCTGCCTTATCAGACCATGCTATGCTCATAGTCACCTCTAGCATTTGCTCATGCCTCCAGGGCCAGCGAT
>NW_008432988.1:0-371 GCF_000622305.1 Nannospalax galili | reverse complement strand
CAGTAAAAGAGGAGTGTTTAGTGAACATGGATACTGCAGGTTTTTTAGCATGATTGTGCTTAGACCTGAATATATCAGCTCCTATTCTGTTCCAGCTGTGAAGAGTAATAAATAATGTAGAGGAACATTTGCTGATGTAAATTATGGGAGTCAAGGTGCCAGTGCTCTGAATTATCCACTGTGCCCCGAAGGTTAGCATAAATGTTTCTCATAGGAGACAGAGAAAGGTGCCACACCTTACACCTGAGAAGGCGTCCACGTGAACCAAATACGGGGCCATAGCCTGGGAGACATGCAGCCTCCTGAGGCTGTAGTTATGAAAGAAAATGAGCTCTGAATTAGCACAGTCAGCAGAAAGACTAGACGAGTGC
>NW_008432987.1:0-371 GCF_000622305.1 Nannospalax galili | reverse complement strand
ACACATATTTCATCTATGTGCATATATATGTTGCTGGGGGTTGAACCCACGACCTTGATATGTCGTTATGTTTCTTTATGATGCAGCAGCACACCCTGGGAATGTAATACACTGGATTTTCCCAGTACCACGCAAACATCACCTAGGAAGGCAAGTGAAGTGCCCTTTGGGCCTTCAAAGGTCATCAAAGTGACCCCTGCCCCAAGGCAGCCTCTAGGATGTTGTGATAAGATTAAACAAGTCCTAAGATCATAAAATGCAACAGTTATATAGCTGTACTTGTCGGTAACAACACTGGGTTAATATCGCTGAGCCATCTCTTCAGCCCCTCGGTGCCGGTGAGACACGAGCGCGGCGGGGAGCGCCAGGAC
>NW_008432986.1:0-371 GCF_000622305.1 Nannospalax galili | reverse complement strand
TTTTTTTTCTAGCCCCCAGACTGGCTCAGGACTCATCATCTTCCTCAGCCTCCCAAGTGTTGGGATTAGGGAACAGTACAGATGTCATCTTTCTGATGAGGCACAGCATGTGTCATTTTATTGATACCTGGTTTTCTTTGGAGTGAGGAATTGAGACGTCTATAGCCCTAGTCTCCTTGGGTGACTCTGCCTCCCTAGAACACTGTAGCCCTGTGGTGTAAGACCCCCAGAGGGTGTCCACTGAAAAGCTGAGGCCAGCTTTTCTCTCCACAGCTCCGGGGGATCTGATCCTCACATCAGGGTGGAAGTTCAAGAGATCTGGCTGGAGTGCACCTCCTCAGGGTGGTACCCAGAGCCCCAGGTGGAGTGGA
>NW_008432985.1:0-371 GCF_000622305.1 Nannospalax galili | reverse complement strand
TCTGCAACTTTAAGTCCATTTTACCATGTCTCCTCAATTATTCATTGACTTTTAGCTATTAGGGCATAGACACCTTTGGGGATTAAAATTTCTGTCAACCACAATTACCCCTGAATGCTTTCTACTGCTTTGCATTTTTCTGGCATTGGTGACCTCATTGGCCCTCAAAGTTAAAGGCTTGTTCCATTTCTGTGTCCTTCCTAAATTGCTTCTTCCTTCCAGCTAAACCCCTTTCCATTCCTTCAAAATCTAACTACTTTCCATGGCCAATTAGGTTTTACTTCCTACAAGGTATGTCTCCCATTTCAAAATACTCAGTTTGTTCTTTGTTACTGTTGGTTTTGTTTTGCATTATTATTATTATTATTATT
>NW_008432984.1:0-371 GCF_000622305.1 Nannospalax galili | reverse complement strand
GATGGAATGCAGGGCTTCATGCATGCTAGGAGAGCATTCTGCCAATGGAGCTACCTCCCAAGCCCCAGTCTTGAGGCTAACCCCAGTCTAGGGATTCTTGAAATTCGTTATGATGCTAGCCTTAAGTGCCCCAAACCCTGCTACATAATTATCAAGCCTTTTGCTTCAAAGGCCAATGCATCAGGACAGCTACACCAACACATTTATTAATTATCTTTGTTATGATTCTGCCAGCTCCAACATATCACTGAAAAGAATAATTTGCAGAATTAGTGGGAGAGTCTAATGATGCATTTAATGAGAGAATAATCAGGTGATGTTTCATTTGTATTAAACAGACTGCATTAAGCAGAAGAAACAAAGAAATTCAC
>NW_008432983.1:0-371 GCF_000622305.1 Nannospalax galili | reverse complement strand
ATATATGGTTATTCAATTTTTTGTCAATTTGTAACTGCATTAGATTGCATAGTATGCCACCATGGGTCATATCTTTTTAAATTTGGGATTTATGCTTCTAAGTGAATGAAGCCTAGGGATAGCAGGCATCAAAGGTCACTGAATCGTGTACTACTGTGGTGAGGGTAGAGTAACAGGAGCTAGAGTCACCTTCCTTCCTGAGCAACTAAAAAACTGGACAAAATGTATGAAAAAGACATAGACCATGTAGGCTAGTGGGGAGTGGGTTGGGAGAGAGACAGGGGGGCCTTTGATGGCTCTTGATTGAGGTTTTCACCTGGAGAGAGTTTCCCGGTCCTGGGATGGAGAGGGAACTTGGTAGAACCTGGCAG
>NW_008432982.1:0-371 GCF_000622305.1 Nannospalax galili | reverse complement strand
GGTTGGTGTGGGGTGTTTGATACAGGCTTTGAGTGTTGCTATCTACTGTAGGGGTATAGAAAATTCTGGGTATGCCTTTGTGTTGAGGTTAACCAGCAGAACTCACACATTCCTGTCAAAGGTATAGGACTGGGTTCAGGACTTTGTGGTGATAGAAGGGTGATGAAACAGCTTACCAGGATACCAGGATACCCTGTCCAAACAGGGCAACTTGAGTGTCCCTTGTATGGAGCTGGCTAGGACAGGTGAATCCCAAAGCTTGATGCAGAGAGAAGTGAAAAGAAAATAGAGATCAGAAAAATGTGGAGACCAATGACATGTGGCAGCCTGGTGGGGGTTTTAGTAAGGAGGTGGGGCATGCCACCTGGTCT
>NW_008432981.1:0-371 GCF_000622305.1 Nannospalax galili | reverse complement strand
GGCATGGTGGCACACGCCTTTAATCCTAGCATTCAGGAGGCAGAGGCAGGTTGATCTCTGTGACTTCCAGGCCAACCTAGTCTGCATAGGGAGCTCTAGGCCAACCTGGTCTATACAGCAAGTTCCAGGCCAGCTGAATCTGTCTCAAAACAAAATCATAGAAGAATAATTTCCAAATCTAAGGAAAGAGATGACTGTCCAGACTCAAGAGGCCTTAAGAACATGAATTAGTACACACCCTTCAATGATAATTCTGAATATTAATAAACTAAGTTCTCCAATCAAAAAGCATAGGCTAGCATATCAGATTAAAAAATACGTTCTGGGGCTGGAGAGATGCCTCAGTGGTTAAGAGCACTGACTGCTCTTGC
>NW_008432980.1:0-371 GCF_000622305.1 Nannospalax galili | reverse complement strand
TACCACAACATGCACGTGGAGGTCAGAGGACAACTCTCAGAAGTGTTCTCTCCATCCACTCTGTTGAGGCAGGCGGCTCATTTCTCCTGTGTCGTACGCCGCAGCCTGGCTGGCCCTCCAGCTTCTGGGTGATTCTCCTGTCTTTGCCTCCCATCTCACTGTAGGAATGCTGGAATTACAGATGCACACTACTACATCCAGGTTTTTTTTAGCATGGGTTCTGGGAATCAAACTCAGGTCCTCGTGCTTACGTAGCAGGTACTTTACCAACTGAGCCACCTCCTCAGCCCCCAGTTTTCATACTACAAACCCTGACACTGGATGACTTCGCCAAGACAGTGAGAAGATGAGGGGTCCAGGGACTGAACTTA
>NW_008432979.1:0-371 GCF_000622305.1 Nannospalax galili | reverse complement strand
ATACACTGAACAACCTCTAGACATCTATTCTCATAACTCATCTAGACTCATAACTGTTCTCCACAATGTGTCGTCTTAGACGCTGGGCAGTGATGTGACTTTGGGTTTGTTTCCTTTGCAGTCTCTCCCCCTCCCTTCTTCCTCATAGGAAGCAGAAGGCCGCCCTGGGCCTGAGCTGCTGCTGCCACAGACCTCCAGCCCCGCAGACTTGGCATGCTGGCTCCTCTGCCCCTGTGCACTGTGTGCTTGTGCTTTCTTCTCATTCTGTCTGAGCTCCTGCCTTCTACTGTGGGGGAGTTAGCTGTAAACAGCTGTACTTAAATCATACTCATGAAAACTATTTTCTTATACTCTATGCTTTTGGTATTGTC
>NW_008432978.1:0-371 GCF_000622305.1 Nannospalax galili | reverse complement strand
ACTTTGCCTCTTCAAGACCACTTCCCGTGTTCTGAACCACAGAGTCCATGCGGGCTTTGAGGCTTAGATCTTATTTCTATGTAGTTTCCAGGTGACACAAGAAGAATCCATGAGGTGATCAAGATATTCTCGGAAGTTTCTTTGCTTTCTTTGTGATGTGTACAGTCATTTGCTGCGCTACTATGGGTGAGCTGATCCTAATCCTGATCTCCAAGCCCATTAGTTATTTGTTATTCAACAGCTCAACCAATGATAATGTCTCTGCTTTTCTAGAAGTGGGTATTAGGAAAGTAAGATACTGAGATTGGGGAGAAAGTCACTCAGCAATCTTGTACTTTCTAAAATGTCTGCAGCCTTCTGTTTCCTTGCTC
>NW_008432977.1:0-371 GCF_000622305.1 Nannospalax galili | reverse complement strand
CTTTTTGACTCTGGGAGAGGGTGGTCTGCAGACCTGGACTTTAACATTCCAGCCTTTTGTATTATAGGATAGGGGGCGGAGTTGTCTCATCATGGCTATTTCCTGCTGGCCAAGATCAATGTGGGGAAAGGAAGGCTGGAGTCAGGGTCCCTTCAGGCAGCAGGGGTCTCCAGCTTGTGCATCTGGACCAAGTTCTCAGTGGTCGACAGGCATTTATATACATGTGGGGGAAAGGAAACTAAGTTGGTTAAAGCCGGTATGAGTTAGTTGCTGTATCTGGCCCTGAAAGTATCTGAAATGGCAGGGAGCAATGGTTAGCAACAGAATGACAGAGAGCAGGGGCCCAAGTAAGGGCAGAAGCCAGGGAGTCC
>NW_008432976.1:0-371 GCF_000622305.1 Nannospalax galili | reverse complement strand
CCCTCAGCTTTCACACCCACAAAGTTCATGCAGGATGGCCCGCCTCCAGGTCATGGCTCCTGACCACCTGCAGGCTTCACTCCCTTAGTTCCAATATGGCAACTGCTAACTCTCCATCTGCTTACTCTCCATACCTCTTCCCAGGGTGCTCCTCATCTATCCCCTGGCTGGCTTACTCTCTGTAGGGTCACTCTTTTCAGAGGAATGAGTAATTTATGAGCTATACCACCCCTGGCCATTAGGTAGTATAATTAAAACAGTCTACAGTCTGTATTTACCTTTCACATGGTGATTCATTCATTACTCACAGGATAAGCACATGACCAATGTCATCCAATCATAGCTAATGAAACTTGACTTCTGGCCTTAAA
>NW_008432975.1:0-371 GCF_000622305.1 Nannospalax galili | reverse complement strand
GGAGGTCAGAAGAAGGTGTCAGATCCCCTGGAACTAGAATTATGGATGGTTGTTAGCTGCCATGTGCATGCTGGGAATCGAACCTGGATTTTCTGCAAGGGAAGCCAGTGCTCTTAACCACTGAGCTGTCTCTTAAGCCACTTGTGTTTCTTTTTCAAATCAGGAAAATGGTCCTGCAAGCAGCAACTACCTCTTTCAGCTTTTATAATTATCTGGGATAATACATAAAAACTGTACCAGTTCCCAAAGCAAAGCAAACATGTACTAAGCGTCAGTTTCTACTACTGTTTTTCAATCATCTCTACCAACATCATTTGTTGTTATTATTATTATTATTATTATTAGTAGTAGTAGTAGTAGTAGTAGTAGTA
>NW_008432974.1:0-371 GCF_000622305.1 Nannospalax galili | reverse complement strand
TACACTGGTTTAGGGATGTGGCAAAAGTAGGTTTTTCTCTAGGATCTAGGACCTCTCCAGCCAGGGGTATTTGGCTGTTTGCAGTACCACACGTGAGTTCCCTCACACTGAGCGGGCCTTATTTCCAGTTACACAGCTGTTGACTCCCCCAGGATGAAAGTGCAGCTACTGCACTACTAGTGATACTTTGCTGGGCTGGTCATTGTTGGAGATAAACATATTTTGAGTTATGAAAACAGCTATGAAAGTCTGAAACTAGAAGCAGTAGAGGTGGGATAAAGGATGGGCAAGATCATTCCTTTTCTTCATGAGTTCTTTTAAGCTCTCTGATTTTTTTTAACCAAATGTCTATTTGTAGTAATTAAAATTAA
>NW_008432973.1:0-371 GCF_000622305.1 Nannospalax galili | reverse complement strand
GGTGTACAAGGAGGTCTAGGTCTCAATAGGGCTCTAGAGGAATAAGAAAGTATCCTGGAGCAGATCTGCCACGGTGTGGCCTTCTTCCAACAGGGGAAGAATCAGTAGCAGGAAAGAAATATCTATAGAAGGCACATATTCGAGGGCACCATAGATACATCAAAAAGTCCAGGACTAGAATTTCTTTCCTGCCTCTGATTCCAATCTCCATTGCCCTTCCTTCCAAATGTGTCTAATTCCCAGATTGGAACCTGTTAGTGGCCTTAAACCTTGAACCCTAGAGGTTCCCACAGCCATCAAACAGCTAATACAAGAACTACCAGAAAAACACCTCTAAGCCATCATATGGACCCTACCTTTAGACCCACCCC
>NW_008432972.1:0-371 GCF_000622305.1 Nannospalax galili | reverse complement strand
ACTGGAAGAGGGAAAGAAAACTGGCTACCATGTGGGTCCCTCTCCACTCACCCCAGGAACCATCTTGCTGATAAGAATTGTTTAATTGAAGGGCAGGAAGAATTTATGGAGGAGACATTTTTTTGGCCTTTAAAGGCAAACTGGAATCACCTCCCGGAATATATGTGTGTGTCCTCAAAAGCTTCTCTACCATCATGTGCTCTCAATACAAGGGCTCCCTTTACTCTGCATCTTTGTGAGCACTGGTTACCTCTTGTCTTTTTAGTAGTAACCATTCTAACAGGTTGAAGTGATACCTCAATATGTTTTAAGATTACATTTTCACTGTGAACCTAAAAATTTACAGCCACTTTTGAAAGAGATGTATCCTT
>NW_008432971.1:0-371 GCF_000622305.1 Nannospalax galili | reverse complement strand
CCCAGCGGTCTCAGTAATGCCCTCAGTAATGATGAGTCTTGAATTGTGCACTGTGTTTGTCATGTCTCTTTATTCTCCTTTAGTCTTTCTTTTTTTAGTGTTTCATGACATTTGCATTTTTTAACAGCATGGAACAATCAAAATGTCACTCAGTTTGGGTGTCTAATACCTCCTCTTGATCAGATTCCAGCTGTGCATTTAGGGGACAGAAATTTTAGGTGTCAGGAAATGCCTGACGATGAACTCTTCTGTTATTTGTGACTTCTTACAGTTGACTGTTTAATGAAGGTGTTGTCGCCCAGGTTTCTCCATTGTAAAGTAACTGTTTTTATTTTGTAATTAGTGAGCATCTTGTGAGGAGTTACTGCTAG
>NW_008432970.1:0-371 GCF_000622305.1 Nannospalax galili | reverse complement strand
GTAGTGGTCAGAGTGTTTTGTCACAGCAATGGAGAAACAAACTAGGATAGCAGCTAACAACTGACTGTAACTCCAGCTCCAGGGGATCAGACAGCCTCTTCTGTCCTCCTTGGGAATTGCACGACAAGGGTGCACTCACCTACATGCAGGTAATACACACATACACATAAAAATAAAAATAATAAAATATTTTTAAAAATTGAAGAATGTAGGTTTAAAAATTTTATTATTTAAAAAATTATTTATTTTTAGAAACACTTTATTTTCCATCCACCTTCTTTCCACCCTGCTCAGGTGACTGCAGCACAGCTCATGACCATTCAGTGGTTGTTCCAACCCATTCAGTGGCCTGAGCAGTGGGGGCTGCAGAC
>NW_008432969.1:0-371 GCF_000622305.1 Nannospalax galili | reverse complement strand
AAAAAAGAGAAAGTACCCACCCAGCTTAGTGAGCAATGTAATCTCTCCAGCCAGTTGAGAAGCCTTCATTGATGGTGAGCATCTCAAGTCCTGTGCTAATTCTTACTCTAGGGCAAGGGCACCATATTCCATTTCCCTTTTTCTGCCACTGAATTGACCTGTGACTTAGGCCAAGCCTTACCTTTCCTTCAATCTTAGCTGACTTCCATGATTCCATAGATACTTACAGCAAGGGGGTACGACTCCATAGGAGAGATGTGGCTGACTTTTGGTCCAGTTTGCCTCCAGAGAGTGGATAGCCCATCATCATAAAAGAAATGGCCAATCATTTGTGAATCATTGGAAATTAATAGCAAGAACCAAACAAGGTC
>NW_008432968.1:0-371 GCF_000622305.1 Nannospalax galili | reverse complement strand
CCATTATCCTGTTCAACAAAGGACCCTGTGTGCTGCACTATCAACATGCGAAGCAATATGTTCCTGCTGGTGCAATAGTGGCATGGCTCATCTAGTGTATGTACAACCAGCTAATTTTTTATTGGACCTAATGCCCACTCCTAGGGATGGAACACACATCTGGTATTGCAGACCAGGCCACTCCCCTGTGGCAGGAGAGGTTATAGGCCCCAGTAGAGAAGCCACTGCAATTGTGTTGTTAGATGGATGTGATGTACCTATTAAAGTATCATGTAAGCATTTGTGTTTATGTCCATAAGCTATTATAGCAGTTACTGTTCACATATTCTTGCTTCTTGCTGTTTGTGTTTTTATAGTAGATGGAATGCCAC
>NW_008432967.1:0-371 GCF_000622305.1 Nannospalax galili | reverse complement strand
GGTAGGATTTTGAACATTAAGTGACTTAGACATCTGGGTTTTTTAAATGAAATTAAGTGACATTAAATCAATGCTCCACAGAGGTAAAAGTTGTCTAATTGAAAATATCAAAAGGGAAAGCAATGGATTCTGGCAGGATGTAAGAGGAAAACATCTCACTGTGATTGAGTCAGAAACTTTCAGCACTAATTCACCACTCCCTCCTTCCTGCTCTTTATAGTAATAGAGAACATTCCATGGGTGCAGAGTCCTGGCTGGCAAGTTACTGCCAAATGTCCAGATGTTTCTCAGCATGAGTGTATGGAAATGTGTATTGTCCAAAATCCAGAGAAGGGGTTGTTCAATAGGGTACATTTAAAAAGAAAAGAGAG
>NW_008432966.1:0-371 GCF_000622305.1 Nannospalax galili | reverse complement strand
TTTTTTTGTTTGAGTTATGGGAGAAGCTATGGGCGAAATCTCCTGCAGATCTTTACCCAACCACCGTTTGGAAGAAGTCTCGCTCTCCTCCCCGCTTTCCTGCCTCCCTTTTAAGGTTCATTCTTGGCATCTCAGTGCAGTCTTTTTTCCTTTAGTGTTGTCTCTCCTGACTGCAGTTTGGGCTTGAACTCCGGGATGGATGGTGGGAGAGGCGAGGGGGAGCCTTATTTGGCTTTTGAGGACTAGGTGCACAGCTGGCCAGTGAGTGAATGCCTTGGAAAAGGCTTGTGCTAATGCTTGAATGCTTGAGTTAGGTGAGTGAGTGAGTGGAAGGATGGATAGGTGGGTGGAGGAGGGAGGGCCAGGTGGCT
>NW_008432965.1:0-371 GCF_000622305.1 Nannospalax galili | reverse complement strand
GTAAGTTTGCAGAATTCTGGAAGACAGTTTCCTTGTGGTCATGCACCACCCTGAGGCTTACAATCTTTCTGGCATCCCTTCCTGAGCCCTGGGAAGGTAATGTCTAATGTAGGAGTCCTCTTCAGGGACCTTCAGTCTGCAGTCTCTTAGTTTTAACATTTTGACCGGTTGTGGACTTCTATGTTAATTGCTCTCTGTTGCATGAGGGGCTTTGCTGATGAGAGTTGAGAGATACCTTAGTATTCTCTCTGTCCGTGTTCCACTAGGTTGTGTGAGACTTAGGTGTAGAGGTTCCATTGTAGATGTGTCACGTAATGCACGGCATCTCACAGATGCTTATTCTCTGCGTGTGACAAGTTGTGGATGGTTTT
>NW_008432964.1:0-369 GCF_000622305.1 Nannospalax galili | reverse complement strand
ACACACACACACACACACACACACACACACACACACACAAATAAACAAATGTAATAAAAACCTGGAAATATTTTAAAGAGAGAGAAAAAAACTGGGGTTGAAGTTAGAGTTCAAAGGTAGAGTGCTTCCTAGCATGTTTGATGCCAACCCTGCAAAAATAATAAGGGGCTGGAGAGACAGCTCAGCAATTGCTCTTGCAGAAGACCCAGGTTCAAGTCCCAGAACCCACGTGGTGGCTAAAATCTCCAGTTCCAGGGAAATCCTATGCCCTCTTCTGACCTCTGTAGGCATTGCATGACACGGGTACACTTACATACATGCAGACAAAATATTCATATACAAAAAATAAAAATAATAAAATATTTTTTA
>NW_008432963.1:0-371 GCF_000622305.1 Nannospalax galili | reverse complement strand
AATTTCATGATCCATACTCACCACATTTTGTTTTGAAACAGGGTCTCATGTTTCCCAGCTGACCTCAAAGTCAGCTGTGTAGCCAAGGATGATCCTGACATTTTGATGCTCTGTGTCCTAGGATTGCAACATGAGCTACTACACCCAAATTATGTGGTGCTATGGACTCAAACCCAAAGCGGCATGTATGCTAGGCCAGCACTCTACCAATCCTCAACCCTTGCCTAACCAGAATCAACTTTATAATTACAACACCATGCCTCACATTTGCATGAATCTAGCATCTTACCCTTGATCCCAATATAAGTGACTAATACATTGAGGAAAAACAATTTCCTACTTTAAAAATATGTATTAATATTTATATAATA
>NW_008432962.1:0-371 GCF_000622305.1 Nannospalax galili | reverse complement strand
TAGCCATGGATTCAAAGAAGAGCACCTAGGACTTATTTAGAAATTACACTGACTTAGGGAAATGGCAGTGGTAGGTCCTTTAGGGTCTATGGCCTCTCCAGCCATGGGTATTTGGCTAGGCTCACAGCACCAGGCATGGAGTAGGCCTTAACAGTTAGACAGTTGCTGGTCACCCCAGGATAAAAGTGCCACCATTGTACCATTAGGAATATCTTGCTTGGGCCAGTCATTGCTATGGCTTCTGGACCTTATAGCCGGATATAGTTGACTGCCTTTCTCCCTTGTCAGCTTGAATGGTACCTTCTGATACGATGAGATCCAGTCCTCAGGGAAGAGCCTTCCAGGACAGCTCCAGTTCAGTTCCTCCAAGT
>NW_008432961.1:0-371 GCF_000622305.1 Nannospalax galili | reverse complement strand
ATATTTCCCTCTAGGCCTTCCTCTCCAATCCCCTACCCACTTCTGTTAGGCCCCTTTATTCCCCTGAACAATTTTGCTTCCACTTTTTTACACATGTGCATGATTTTATGTATTTATACAAATTCCAGGGACAACAAATGAGACAAAACACATAATGTTTATGTTTCTGAGACCAATTGAATTCAGTTAACATGACTGCTTCCACTAGCATTCTTTTTTCCCAGAAAAGACACAACTGTGCTCTTCTTTCTGCTGGAAAACTCCAATGTCACATTTTATCCATTCATTCCTCTGTTTTTCATGTCTAGGTTGGTTCAATAGTTTGGCTATTGCTGCAATAAACATGGATATAAGCACCTCTGTCATCTGTT
>NW_008432960.1:0-371 GCF_000622305.1 Nannospalax galili | reverse complement strand
TGTCACACTGAGAATTGTGACATCACATTGTAGCATTGTGATGACACATTGGAGCATTGTGATATCATATTGGAGCTTTGTGATGACACACTCGGAAATTGTGATGATGCATTGACCATTGTGATGGCACGTTGGTGCATTTTGTGAGAACATTCATCATATTGGTGGCATACTGAGCAATGGGATGACAAATTGGGACATTGTGATGGCACACTGAGAATGGTGATGACATGTTTTTGAATTGTGATGGGACATTGATTGTTGTGATAACACTTTGGGGCCTTATGAGGGGACATTCAGCATTGTGATGTCACACAGAACATTGTGGTGAGACATTGGGGCATTGTGAAGAGACATTCAGCATTCTGATG
>NW_008432959.1:0-370 GCF_000622305.1 Nannospalax galili | reverse complement strand
GTCAGAGGGGGCAGGTGACACGACCATCTGCACCTCAGAGGGGGCAGTTGATACCACCATCAGCAAGTCAGAGGGGCAGGTGAAACGACCATCTACACTTCAGAGGGGGCACGTGACACGATCACCTTTATGGCAGTGAGGGCAGTTTACACGACCATATGCACGTCAAAGAGGGCAGATGACATGACCATGTGCACGAAAAAGGGAGCAGGTGACACGACCATGTGCGTGACTAAGTGGGCTGGTGACACGACAATGTGCACGTCCAAGAGGGCAAGTGACACGACCATGTTCACATCAGAGAGGACAGGTAACACGCCCATCTGCACATGAGAGGTGGCAGGTGACACGACAATCTGCACGTCAGAGG
>NW_008432958.1:0-371 GCF_000622305.1 Nannospalax galili | reverse complement strand
GTGGCAAGGGCACCTAAGTGGATGAAGTCACTTGGGGAATTTACAGGATGACCGTTCTCTTGTCAGTGGAATAAATAGCATGCCTGCTTAAGCAATGGGGTCTGCCGCATGAGTGTGGAGATGCTTTAAGGACTATGGAAGGTCTAGAGCAAATTTTGCAAGCCTGGGGATTTGGCAGGGGCAGAAATTTCAACAAGCACCAGCAGATGCTGCTTGGCAGCTTCTTTGCACAACAAAAAAATAAAAGAAGAAAGACCACATGAAGTTATCAGAAAAAAAGTGATGGGTAGCTATAGGAGGAGTTGGAGGGGAGGGAGTAAGCATGGATTTGACCAAAACACCTTATACGCATGTATGAAATTCTCAATAAA
>NW_008432957.1:0-371 GCF_000622305.1 Nannospalax galili | reverse complement strand
AACTCCAGCACCTTATAAACCAAGTATGGTGGTGCACACCTGTAATCCCAGAACTCTGGAGGTACAGGCAGGAGGATCAGAGGCTCAAGGTCATCCTTGGTTACATAGAGAGTTTGAGGTCAGCCTGAGATACATGAGACACTGTCTCAGAAAAAAGGACACAGTTTGATAGTTTTCAGTGTTTGGTTATGTGGCCAACCTTGGCTCATTGAAGAACATTTCATCACACTCACTGGAAGTCGTTCCACATTCTCCACCTCTCCAGACAAGCCCCCACCACACCATTCATCTATTTTTTAACTCTGTATATTTGCCTATTCTGGACCTTTAATGTAGATAGAATAATACCGTATTGGCTTATTGTGACTGTC
>NW_008432956.1:0-371 GCF_000622305.1 Nannospalax galili | reverse complement strand
GTACATTAGAGTGTGATGCACACAGAAGGCCACAACTGGCCAAGTTTTGGAAAATAAGAGACTGTTGAGTGTAGGGCAGGACTCCTCTATGGATCTCACCCACTCACAGCTCAGAGACCATTGCAGAAAAGGAGGCAGAAAGACTGTAAGATTGTAAGAGCTAGGGCCAGTTAATGAACGTAAGGAGGTGGAGGCTTCCAGGTCACTGGAAGCTTGCTAATGTGGACCTGCAGCAGTGGTGGCATCCAATGCTGGACCCATGTCAGCTTAATTAAACAAGGGCCCAAATGGGAGGTGAGAAATAGGTTGTGGGCCAACATTAGATTGAGAACTATTTGAGACTGATTGCTACTGGGTGAGGGAGAGTATGA
>NW_008432955.1:0-371 GCF_000622305.1 Nannospalax galili | reverse complement strand
TGTCTCAAATGCTTAAAATCATGTGATCTCTGCAACAGATTAAGTTAGCAGGCACAACTAGATTGCAGGACTCAGACGTAGCTGTCAGCATCATTTGTATGCTGCCAGCCAAAAGGCTCACTTGTATCAAAAACTTGGTCACCTGCTGGTGATACGATTGAAAAGTAACTGGATCCCTGGACTGTGGTAGTCTAACTTTATCAGTTCTCCAGTCCATTCCTGAGTTTGTACTGAATGGACTTTTAGAAGGAAGGGGGCTTACTGGAGGAAGTAGGTCCCGAGGGATGTGCCATTGAAAGGTGTATCTTGTCTCAGGTCCCACCTTATCTTTCTTTTTTTGTTTCCTGTCTACCATCAGGTGAGCTGCTCTG
>NW_008432954.1:0-371 GCF_000622305.1 Nannospalax galili | reverse complement strand
GTCCTCTGCAAGAACAGCCAGTACTTTTAACTGCAGAGTCACCTTTCCAGCCCCATTGTTGGGATCATTTTTAATGGCCAAAATCAGTGTGTCTTATTTCTCTGCATTAATTTTATTACTTTAAATACTTTAGCCAACATTAAAATATCAGAAAGAGCATAAATAAATGACTTAATGGTAAGTTTCAGGTCCTTTTAATAAGATGATGCTATTCAGCAGTCCTTTCTGCATGAAATAACTACCATCATCACAGCTTCGGCTGAGCCTGATCACAAAAACTTAGTCACAACTGGGCTTGTTGATAGTTGTGCTCATTCATTAAAGGACTGCCAAGCAGGGTCAATGGACGCTCACCTGAGTATCGAGCCACT
>NW_008432953.1:0-371 GCF_000622305.1 Nannospalax galili | reverse complement strand
TGGAACTGGAGGTGCAGGTCATGAGCCTCCTAGACTAGGTACTGGGAACTGAACCCGGGTCCTCTGCAAGAGCAGCCATGCTCTTAGCCACTGAGCCATCTTCCAGCCCCATGGTGTGAGACAACCTTAACTTTCACTGGTTCTTTATCATAACCAAGTTTTGAATGCATTCTCTTGTCATTTCCCAATTCTCTGCTTCTTGGAGCTTATGTTGGAAAAGATCACGTGACTTTCTAGAAGCTGTATTTAGTCACTGTTGGCTCAGTGAAACTAGAGTTGCATTCACATACTGTCTGCATTTTAACACATCAATTAATTTCTCAGAGATGTGCTAAATAAAATAGCCATAGCTTGACTGAAATATCTAATTG
>NW_008432952.1:0-371 GCF_000622305.1 Nannospalax galili | reverse complement strand
TTGCAGAAGACCTGGGTTCGAATCCCAGCACCCACATGGTGGCTAACAATCATTCATCCATAACTCCAGTTCCAGGGGATCCAGCACCCTCTTCTGTCCTCCACAAGTACTGCATGACATGGGCGCACTTACATACATGCAGCTATAGCACTCATGCACATAAAAAATACTTCATTTATTTCATTAATCTTTTGTATTTTTGTTGAATTTATTTCTGCCCTGATTATTGTTTTTCCTTTCTATTGATTTTTTAAAATTTTTATCTATTATTTTTATTTTGTGTGTATGTGTGTATTACCCGCATGAAGGTAAGTGCACCCATGTCGTGAAATGTCCATGGAGGACAGAAGAGGCTGTTGGATCCCCTGGAA
>NW_008432951.1:0-371 GCF_000622305.1 Nannospalax galili | reverse complement strand
ACAAGAGATATCACACGTGAAAGAGCTCTAGAGCCCAATGTCCCATCACAAAGAACAAGCAACGTGATTAACCAAGACAATATAACTACTCTAGAAACTGATCCCCACGTCATAAGGTTTCCTGAGAAAATCAACTTATGTGATGCATATTACAGTGATATCAAAACAGCAATTATGAATATGGTCAAGAAACTCAAAGAGTTGTTGTGGATAAAAGACAGAATGAAGACCGTGAAAACACAAACAGTTAAAGAAATAACTGAAACAATTCAATACGTGAAATTATTATTCAGAACAAAGAGTCTGTGAGGAAACACGACTGCTGGTGACACTTCGTAACTTCAGACTTTTACAAAGGGGATCACTGTACA
>NW_008432950.1:0-370 GCF_000622305.1 Nannospalax galili | reverse complement strand
GATAGATAGATAGATAGATAGATAGATAGATAGATATAGCTATATATAGATCTATAAATTCCATTCAGTGACCTGAGTTACAGAGTAAAAAATACAAAGTTTTCACCCTCAGATTGCTCATGTAAAGCGGCAACAATCCAGTGTGCTCCTAGCATGCTGGGATGCTGGGCCTGTGTATAGATGCCTTGAATACATTGCCCTACACAGGGCAAAGGTTCCCTGTGTCAACTGCAGGAGTGTCTGCAGAGTCTGGAGCCCAGCCTGCCTTGACCATCTCACAAGGCCGGGTTCTCTGGTGAAATGCTACTACAGTCCCCTGGTGTCCTACCCTTGTCACAGGCTGCTCTTCTGAGTCTCAGACACTATAAGC
>NW_008432949.1:0-364 GCF_000622305.1 Nannospalax galili | reverse complement strand
AGTGACCTACCCCTTCCAGCTAGGACCACCTAAATTTTCCAGAACCTCCCACAATACCACCACCAGCTGGCAACAAAGCTGTCATTCTATGAGCCTTCAGTGGGGAAACCTCATACCCCAACTGCACTCCACCCCCCGGGGCTTGGCCTCTACACGGGCTGAGAATGGGTCTCAGACCAAGTCTGGGCATAGCTGCCTCCTCTTATTTTATCTCAAGACAGTAAACGGCCTTTACACTTCCATATGCTTTGCTGACAGGACTTGGGATTCTTTTATTGCTGGATAAATGGAAGTGAAGAATTTCCCAGGAGGAAGTTGCTTAGAGGGTGTGTGTGTGTGTGTGTGTGTGTGTGTGTGTGTGTGT
>NW_008432948.1:0-371 GCF_000622305.1 Nannospalax galili | reverse complement strand
AATTAAAGAATAACAGCTATAGAATAGTTTCATGGGATCCCCCAAGAACAAGAACTCAAAATGGAGCACCTAGTATGTATGGGACACTGTAGAATTTATAATATTTCACCTACTCTACTCAACAGCTCCAGGAGTCTTTTGTTCAAAGGTGGAAACAAACCCCGAGAATCCACCTCTACTTTATACCCTGGAAAAATGATGTGCATCAGGTTGAATGGTGGCTCCTGAAAAGATGTCTACATCTTGGGTCACGTACAAAACCTTAGCTTCAATCCCTAGAACTTCCTTTTGTTTTCTTTTTGAGACAGGGTCTCCCTGTCGCCCCAGCTGGCCTGGAATTCACTATGTAGACCAGGCTAGCCTCAAACTCA
>NW_008432947.1:0-371 GCF_000622305.1 Nannospalax galili | reverse complement strand
ATAACTAACATCTATTTTATTTCCTGTGTTGTGTTGGTCTTTGGGTGAGTGAGCATCAAGGTTCTCATTCCTAAGTAACCCATCCTCCTGAACACTGAAGTACAGCTTTTGCTGTAAGCACATTAATAAAATGTACCAGTGGCATCCCTCTGGGTGCATTCTCAACTGTTCCTGGATTCATCTTCTAAGGGATGCTGTACGTCCTGTGTTTTGTGTTCTGTCCTCTCTCTTTTCCTCCCACAATTCTCCTTTGTCATTAAGCTCTCCCTTCGTTCCTCGGCTGATTAGTTTTCGTCAACTTGACACAAACTAGAGTCACCTGAGACTATTACCATCTCTAAACTTAGGAAATTTCCTTCATCAGAGTGGCC
>NW_008432946.1:0-371 GCF_000622305.1 Nannospalax galili | reverse complement strand
CTGAGCCATCTCTCCAAGCCCCTAAAGGTGTAGTTCAGGCTGGCTTTGAACGCATGATTCTCTTGCCTCAGCCTCCTCAGCATATCCTGCCAGTGTGCACCACCACAGCCAGCAAAAGTACAGTTCTCTCCAGGGTTTGGGAGATAGCTGGGCTGTCTGGAGAGAGGCCTGCTGACCCTTGCACTTTAAAGGTTTGCCCCTGCCCTGCACATCCCAGAGCTTAAAACAAACAAGAACAAAGCCCCAAGAGACTCATTCCCAGATTAGGAAAGAGGTAGGCAGAGGGAATAGGGACATTGCCAGGATCCCAGATTAGACCATGGGAAGAGAAGTCACTAGTCATCCTCTGATCCTAGAATTCTGGGCACCGT
>NW_008432945.1:0-370 GCF_000622305.1 Nannospalax galili | reverse complement strand
GAGAGAGAGAGAGAGAGAGAGAGAGAGACTAGTGTTCCCAAATGTCCTTCAGTGTGAGACCATCCACTAAATACTGGTTAACCTACCAAGAGTCCCATCCTTCAAAGAGGCTGTCTCTGCCCCTGAAGGCAAACATCAGTTGCTATGATTTCCTTAGGTTGTGGAGAGTTTTCTTACTTTCTCATGCCTACATTGGAAATTTATCCGGTCTGAGATTGCATGAGATTCGTGCTGCTGCCACTGCTGTGTTTTCATATAAGAAACTGACAAACCTCCTGAAAACTCAGTTTCCTTATGATTATCCATCATCAATGGCTCTCACAATCTCTTTGTCCCCTCCTACACAATGATCCCTGAGCCTTGGGAAGTA
>NW_008432944.1:0-371 GCF_000622305.1 Nannospalax galili | reverse complement strand
GATCTGAGTTCTTCCTAAAGAGTCTGCCACCACCTAATAGTTCCATGAGCTGGTGACCAGCCTTTTAATGCATGGGCCCTTGGGAGAGTCTTATCTAAACCATAGCATTCCTGAATTCCCTAGAAAATTCTCACTTTTTAAATTCATATTGAGTGAATCTATACATTATTTGGTTCAGGAATTCAAGCAGAGGCTAATGCCTTAGCACAGTCAGGGACGTCAGATTGTACTGGTAGTCATGCTCTTCAATTCCATGCAGTTTTAATTAAAAAGAAAATTTTGATTAATAATGCTCTGATTAAGTTGTAAAAATGATTAATCTAATTATCTTGACCTTTCCATACATGTGTCTTCATATTAAGTGTAACATA
>NW_008432943.1:0-371 GCF_000622305.1 Nannospalax galili | reverse complement strand
TTTGGTATAACATGTAACACAAAGGAAGCAGGAAATGTTCTAGAAGGAAAGGGTGGGGAAGTGGGATGAAGGTTGAGTACACATGAGGTGCCCTTCCTTGGTCTCCCAGACACCCTGGGGACCTCACCTGCAGGTTGAGCCCAGGTAAGGGCAGTAGTAGGTTTTGACACCCCTGGTGGGATTTCTGGTCCTTCCTGAATTGCTGCTGATTGCGGGGGGCTGTCAGCTGGCTCCTGTGGGGTTCACAGCCTGATCTTCCTACTGCCTCACGGTTACCAGAAGCTTTGACAACGTCGTTCATCTTCCTAATCACCAAGACCTTCAGCATTTAACTGGTAAATAGCTAAATTCAATTAATTCTCTAGGCTTCT
>NW_008432942.1:0-371 GCF_000622305.1 Nannospalax galili | reverse complement strand
TTTTTTTTTCTTTAATGAGCTGGAGGACATACACAAAGACCTGTTTGGACCTAAGGACTGTTCTAAATTAAAGACTGAATGAATGAGGGGGGAGAAGGTGTTGTCTGCCTTCCTATCTCAGATTGACCCTTAGGTAGGCCCAGGGCTGAACCTACTGCCTTCTGTTGCTAGGCTGCCTCCGAGAGGCAGATGCAGGTCTGTATTTCACCCAGGATTCTGATGGGTAATAAGTAAATAGAGTTACTTTACAACTCAGAATTCTTCCCACTGGTGCTTCAGTGACAGATTGGGAAGTTGTGCTTTCATAGCAATTTCCAGGCATTCAGTGAGTTCATTTTCTACCACAGGATAGAAAAGCACTATATTTCCTG
>NW_008432941.1:0-370 GCF_000622305.1 Nannospalax galili | reverse complement strand
TGCTGAATTTGGGGGTTATGTGTCCTTTCCTCTTCTCTCTCTTTCTTTCTGGCTTGCTCGCTCGCTCGGTTGCTTGCTTGCTTCTTGCTTGCTTGTTTTCACAATAGGTTCTTACTCTATAACCCAGGCTGGCCTCAAACTTGCAGCAAATTTTCTGCCGCAGCCTCCCAAATGCTGGGATTAGTGATTATAGTACATGCCCCATCTCTCGCTGGGAAGTGGGCTTTTTTTTTTTTGTTTGTTTTTTTAATAGATACTTTACTGTTTAGAAGGCAAGGAGAGAAGTCTAGTGTTCAGTGTGAAGAGGGCTGGGGGCTTATACAGGGGATTGCAGGTAGAGTTAGGAGAGAGAGAGAGAGAGAGAGAGAGA
>NW_008432940.1:0-371 GCF_000622305.1 Nannospalax galili | reverse complement strand
TCTTATCTATATAATAACTAGTAGCAAATTTTAAAAGTGTGTGCAATTTTTCTGATGTCATTAGAATATTTGATTTATTTTTTAACAAGGCTTTTTATATTTAATATTAATGGATCCAAAAGATGTAGAAAGATATTAATAACTGCCGGTCTGCCACACCGGGGTGTCGAAAAAGAAACAGACATTACCATTATTCATTTTTTGGCCCTCCATATCAGAGAATGCCCATCGACCTGCCATATCAGGACACTGAAACAGAACTACATCACTAGCTCTTTCCAAGATAACAACATTATCCAATATAACAATCCACGGCCTTGCAAGGCAATTCATGCAAAGGTAGCCTTTGGCAATACATAGCTCACCAGGGC
>NW_008432939.1:0-371 GCF_000622305.1 Nannospalax galili | reverse complement strand
TTTGGGGGAGCAAGCCAAGAAATGGCAGTTGTCCATTTATGTTGCTGCATTCCTAAGGTTGGACTCACTCTTGTCTGTTCCCAATGCCAAACGCCGATGTCAAGCAGCTGCATCCACACGGAGAACTCAGACGTGTGGGCCTCTTGGAGGTCCTGGTAAGTGGGGCACATATGACTCATCACATGACAAGCCAGGGACTCCCCAAAAGGCCCCCAACAGCACCCAAGGCTAGTTAACCCCCGTGTTAGCTTTTAGTTGCTGTGATAAAATATGACACAAACTTGTAAGGATGACAAGTGGATTTAGGGTTTCCCAGCCATGGTCGCTTGGCCTTAAGCCTATAGTGAGGCAGTTCATTATGGTAGGAGCAT
>NW_008432938.1:0-371 GCF_000622305.1 Nannospalax galili | reverse complement strand
ATTCATCAGTTGAGGGACATTTAGGTTGTTTCCATTTCCTAGTTATTGTGAAAAGAACAGCAACAAGCATGACTAAGCAAGTATATACCAAGGAATGGCATAGGTAGGTCATATGGTGAATCTATTTTCAGTTTTCTTAAGAGTTCTCTGATTTTTATTGACTCCCTGCTTTGGATTTTTTGTATGGTGCTGAGAAGTAAACCAATACCTGCACACACTCCTCAAGTGCTCTGCCATAGACCTAAATGCCTAGGCTCCGTATGAACTTAAAAAGCAACTTGTCAGTTACAAAATAAAGCCTAGGGGCTGAGTAGATGGCTTAAGTCATAAATAGCTTCCCTTGCAAGGACAAGGACCTGAATTTCATTCCC
>NW_008432937.1:0-371 GCF_000622305.1 Nannospalax galili | reverse complement strand
TAATGGGCACTGACCTCAGTACAGATCCCTCACTAAATTCTAAGACAAGTGTGGATTACTGTGCTATCTTTCCTTCCAGACTAGGGAATCTTTCTCCATAATTTGATTTTCGAGGTTGGGGGAATATGAGTGGTTTAGGCAACTCCCTTCTTCACCAGGCTGCGTTTCAGACTTCATCCATGAGGATGGATCTGTGGAAAGATACTTTGGGGCTTTGCCTGGTATGGGATTTTCATGGGTCTCTGACCATGACTAAGGTTTAGACTTAACTCAACCTGCTGTGGAAGCTAATATTCTCTCTTGCCATATATTGGGTAGGGTGGTGGGAGGTAACTATTTTTTCTTGCCTCCTTCAATTGGTATTTTATTAT
>NW_008432936.1:0-371 GCF_000622305.1 Nannospalax galili | reverse complement strand
ACACACACACACACACATGAAAAAGGGGGACTGTTTCTCACAGTTTTGGTTCTATTCAGAATCACCTAAGAATTTAATACAAACAAGGCTCAGGCCCTATCCACCAATGATTTGCATTAGTTTTTCAGGTTTTTCCCAACACCCATGTGTCAGTCAACTTTTTGACACTGTGACAAATATTTCAGATGATTGAGCTGCAAGGAAAAAGGTTTAAATTGGCTCATGGTTTCAGAGGTGTCGGCCACAGGCACTTAGCCCTGCTGCTTTGAGTATGCATGGTACATGGAGGGAGTATGGTGGGGGAGGTCTCTTCACTTCATGGTAGGAGTGAGAGAGAAAGAGAGAGGAGGGGGAGTGGAGGGGAGGGGAGA
>NW_008432935.1:0-371 GCF_000622305.1 Nannospalax galili | reverse complement strand
TGGGCAGCACCATCCCATGGGCTGGGGTCCTGGACTGAATGAAAAGGAGAAAGCAAGCTGAGCACCAGAGTTCATCTCTCTCTGCTTCCTGACTGTGGATGCAATGTAGATGCCTCACACTCCTGCCACCATGCCTTCCCACCATGATGGACTGCATCCTTGAACTTGAGCAATAATAAACCCTTCCTCTCTTAAGTTGCTTCTTGTCAGATAATTGCTCATACCAATAATAAAAGTATAACTAATATAGACCATTATTCAAAGGACTCAAAATCAACAGATGGTGTCTTGAGTCTAACCCACCAGCTGTAACTGGTAGAAACAGTCCTAGCCCAGCAGATAATGAACTGGGTTCCTTTCTACTCTCTTTG
>NW_008432934.1:0-371 GCF_000622305.1 Nannospalax galili | reverse complement strand
CCATCCATTTTCATGCACAGTCACGATGGTGTTTTTCTTTGTAGCTGAAAAAGTTTCCTTGTGCATATGTTTATATATTCATATGCAGCTTTTTTTAATCTATTCCTCTGTTAATGAACATCTAGGCTATTTCCATGTCTTACCTATTGTGAGTAGTACAATAATAAACCCAGGTGCTATTGTACTTCTGTTGTTGGGTCATATGATAATTCTCTTTTTAAGGAACCAGCACACTGACTTCCCTAATAGTGGCACCAGTCTGTGTTCCCACCAGAAGTGCATACGATTGTGCCTCCTTTCCCACAGCTTTGCCAGAGCACCTTTGTTGCCCTTTCTCTTCTTTGTGGTACTCATTCTGACTCCCTTCCCCA
>NW_008432933.1:0-371 GCF_000622305.1 Nannospalax galili | reverse complement strand
CTGACAGCCTCTTCTGTCCTCTGCGGGCATTGCACAACATGGATGCACTTAGCTATATGCAGGCAATACATACATACACATAAAAATAATAAATAAAAAATTTTTTAAAAATACAATCTTACGATATAAACATGTACTTTGTCCTAAACAAGTTTAGAAATTATGTAAATGTTCAAATACCAAACAGATTTCAGTTTCTGAATATATAAATTGAAGCACTGAATTCTAATCTTAAAAATCACATTTCTTCGGTTTTGGAAGTTTCACTTTCTACTGAAGTTTTCCCTCTACTGCATTCTGCATCCATGTCAGGCAGGGTAAGAGCCCTAAGGAAATGCCATGAAAGGCTTTTTAAGTTCATTTCATCAACC
>NW_008432932.1:0-371 GCF_000622305.1 Nannospalax galili | reverse complement strand
ATAAATTTAAAAGTTTTCAATTAAAAAATAAATCTCACTGGGCATGGTGATGCACACCTTTAACCCCGGCACTTGGGAGGCAGAGGCAGGCAGACCTCTGTGAAATCAAAGCCAGCCTGGTCTACATCGTGAGTTCCAGATGGGAGGCTCTGTCTCAAAAAAAAGAAAGAAATAAAATAAAATATGATATAATAAAGTAAGTCTTAACAAAAAAAAGAAGAAGAAAGAAAAGGAAAAAAAAGGAAAGAAAAAGAAAAAAGGACTGGCAACTTGCACCTGTCTGCACACCAGGCTGGCTCATTTCTCAGCAGCATTACAAAGATCTGACAGCACAGTGGCAGCCACAGTCCAGTCAGGTCTCCATCACGCCT
>NW_008432931.1:0-371 GCF_000622305.1 Nannospalax galili | reverse complement strand
CCCAGGCCCTGTGCCTCTTCTTGGTGTGCTTGTGTCTGAACCAGATATATGAGGGGCAGAGGACCAAGTGCTGGTTGGGGCTCATGCATCCTGGGTTGCTTTTCTTTTTTCCTTTTATTTTTGAGACAGGGTTTTACTATGTAGCCCTTGCTGGCTTGGAACTTGCTATGTCACTATATAGACCAGGCTGGGCTTGAACTCACAGAGATCTGTCTGCATCTGCCTCCCAAGAGCTGGGATTAAAGGCGTGTGCTACCAGGCCAGGTTCTCCTAGATCTCTATCAGCTGTGTGATCTTGGGAGAAGCAGCATTTTAAAATGGTTTAAATTTTTAACTGTTTTTAACTTTGTTTTTAGCTTTATATTTTAAAA
>NW_008432930.1:0-371 GCF_000622305.1 Nannospalax galili | reverse complement strand
GTTTCAAACATCTGTTCAGTGTCTTAGAATGTATCACCTGAAAGGGGAGCACGACTATATATGTAAAAAAAGAGGGTATATCGGCTGAGATAGATAACCTAAATTGTAAACATTTGCAATAATAGGCTAAAAGTTGCAAATTATATACAAGAAACATACAAAACTCAAAACCAGAACTGTAGTTTGAGATGTCCCCCACTTTCCAAATGCCACCTCATAAAATATCTCCAAATCAGAGTCAGTCACAACTTTTAACAAAAAGCTACAATGCCCAAAATATACAGATGGCTCAGGGGATAAAGATGTCAGCTACCAAGCCTGATGACCCAAGTTTGATCCCTGGAACTCATATGATGGAAAAAAAGAAGTGA
>NW_008432929.1:0-371 GCF_000622305.1 Nannospalax galili | reverse complement strand
ATCATAATCTTCAGTGTGCCATCAGAATTAACCAATATCTCATTACAATGTGCCACTGAGGCATCACCATACTCCATGTTTTACAACAATGCTCCAGTATGTCTTCAACACGCTCCACATTGATATCACACTCAGTGTTTATAACAATGCACCAATGTGTTATCACAGGACTAAATATTCCTTCAGAATGCCCCAAAGTTATCACAATAACTCCAATGTCATCACAATGCTCCAATGTGACATCAAAATACTCCCATGTGGAATAACGCTCGAATGTGACATCACAGTGCTCACTGTCCCAACACAGTGCCCCAGTGTGTCATCACAATGCTCAATGTGCCATAAATCTGCTCCAATGTGTCATCATGATG
>NW_008432928.1:0-371 GCF_000622305.1 Nannospalax galili | reverse complement strand
CGACAGCCGTCTCCATTTCTTTTTGCAGAACACAGGATGTTTTTGGCGCATTTGCAGTATGTATACACTGGTTGTTCAGGCCGCACTTCCTCCTACATGTGACCAGTTGTGGAACTCTGTAATTGCCTCCATCTGTTGCAAATAGAAGCTTCTTTGATGAGTGGTATATGGTATACTTGTCAGGGTAGTAGGCTGATCTGTGGCAGGCAGATCAGGAGGCTGAGGGCCGGGTCGGGAGGTGGGGACAGCCTGTGGAGGGTCTAACAAACTAAGCTGGAGAACTGAGCTAGAATCTCAGCACTCCATTGCTCTTGCTGAGAGAAGCCTAGTCTCCATCAGGACTTACCTGTGCCTTGGTATATTTTTGGCAT
>NW_008432927.1:0-371 GCF_000622305.1 Nannospalax galili | reverse complement strand
TGGGGCACTGTGATAGCACAATTGGGCATTTTGAGTGCAAATTGAGCATTGTGATGGCATGCCAAACATTGTTATGACACATTTGGATCATTGTGATGACACATGAACACTGTGACGTCACGTTGGAGCATTGTGATGAAACATTGGACAATTGAGATGTCACAGAACAGCATACCCTTAACAGCTTGGGGCATTCTGATGTCACATTGTGATTCATTGTTATGCATGCTGAAGTTTGTAATGTCACAATGGATCATTGTGAATTCATATTCATTGGGGCATTTTGATGACACATGTGGACATTGTAATGACACGCTACTGCACTGTGATGGCATACTGAGCACTGTGATGTCACATTGGAGCATTGTGAT
>NW_008432926.1:0-370 GCF_000622305.1 Nannospalax galili | reverse complement strand
CAAAAAAAAAAAAAAAAAGAAAAAAAAATCAGTTCTCCTGTGGAAAGAGATCTAACCCACACTCCACCATGGGGCTGTTGAACACTAGGCTGTTGTTTAGGGGAGGCAGCAGGGGTTCTTGATCCAGGGTTTCTCACCCTGGGTCCTCCTAGCAGTTAGGATTTAAAGACAGGAGGATCAAGAAATTCAAGGTCATCCTTGGTTATATAACTAGTTTGAGGCCAGTCTGGGCTGATAACATTCTGTCCCAAAACTCTCTCTCAGACTGGAGAGATGGCTCAGCAGTTAAGAGCACTGTCTGCTCTTTCAGAAGACACAGGTGCACTTACATACATGCAGGCAATACATTTATATACATAAAATAAAAATA
>NW_008432925.1:0-371 GCF_000622305.1 Nannospalax galili | reverse complement strand
CTCTTTGTCTTTATTTTCCCGTAATTATGATATGATTTTTTTATATTTTATTTTATATGTTTGAGTGTATTGCCTGCATGTATGTGAGTGCACCCATGTCGTGCAACACCTTAGAGGTCAGAGGAAGGTGTCAAATCCCTCTGGAACTGGACTTAAGGGTGGCTCTTAGCTGCCACGTGTGTGCTAGGAATCAAAACGAGGTCCTCTGCAAGAGTAATCAGTGGTCTTAATTGCTGAGTCATCTATCCAGCCTCATGATATGATATTTATACAAATAGGAAGTATATTCCCAGAATTCTTAGTTTTCCAAATTTGTGGTGTCATGACTTTTGTGACGTGTTGGACACTGCTACTTCAAGTATTTTTTTTTT
>NW_008432924.1:0-371 GCF_000622305.1 Nannospalax galili | reverse complement strand
GCTCAGTGGATATGAGCACAGGCTGCTCTTCCAGGGGATATGGGTTTGGTACCCAGCACCCACATGGTTGGTAACTGCTGTCTGAAAATCCCTCAGTGGTAATTGTGTGTTTCTCAACAGTCTGTCCTTATGACAAACAAAATCAGATACAGAAGAAGAGATTTTTATGAGCTTTGAATTAAAATGTAAAAAGAAGAAAAATACATTTGGGCTCACGATTTGAAGGCCACATCTCTTAAACATCTTCGAAGTATGCCACACAGAGACCAACCTCGTGACATGGTCTTGGGGGCTGTGCAGGTCCATTTTACATCTACACGGGTTGGAAGTGAGGAATCCCCGACTTCAGTTCAGTTCCTGCATCACACATG
>NW_008432923.1:0-371 GCF_000622305.1 Nannospalax galili | reverse complement strand
GATGAGGAAGAGGAGGAGGAGGGAGAAGTTGGGAGGGTATGCTAGCTGTTATTTTGTCAACTTGACCCAAACTAGAGATGTCTGGGAAGAGGGAACCTCAACTGAGAAATTTTCTCCATCAGATTGGCCTGTCGGCATGTCTGTGGGGCAGTTTTGATTGTTGTTTGATGTTAGAGGGTCCAGGCAAGTGAGCCTGGGCTACATAAGAAAAGTAGCTGAGCAAACCAGGGGGAAGCAAGCCAGCAAGTAGTGTTCATCTGTGGTTTCTGCTTCAGTTCCTGACTCCCAAGTTTGTACTTGAGCTCTGGACGCCCTGGCTCACGTCAATGGTGAACTGAAAGCTCTAAGATGACACAAATCCTTTCCTCCCC
>NW_008432922.1:0-371 GCF_000622305.1 Nannospalax galili | reverse complement strand
AGCCCCTTGTCTACCTTCATACCACGCACACACACACCTGTATATGTATGTTTGAACACTGTGTTTGTCTTTTTGGCTTATTTCATTTGGCATAATTACTTCCTGTTCCATTCATTTTCTTGAAAAATGACATAATTTTATTCCTTATGGCTGGACAAAACTCTGTTGTGTGTGTGAATCACATTCTCTTTAGCCGTTGACTGTTGATGGACACCTGCATTGATTCCATGTCTTGGCTGTTGTAAAAACTGCCTCAGTAAACATGCATGTGCAGGTGTCAGATCCCCTGAAACTGGAGTTAGGCGGTTGTGAGCTGCCAAGTGAGTGCTGGGAACTGAACCCGAGTCCTCTGCAAGAGCAGCCAGTGCTCT
>NW_008432921.1:0-371 GCF_000622305.1 Nannospalax galili | reverse complement strand
TATGAAGTGACCTTGGGAGAGGCATGATGTACCATTAAGGAGGCACTTAGAATTCCAGACAACAATATAAAAGAATTTTCCCATTCATCATAGGAAAGTTAAAGCACACACAGAAAGTTAAGTACACACAGAACCTAGAAGGAATATTGAAATTTACAAAACAAAAACAATCAGTCACACACAAGGAAAACTTTTGAAGATAAAAATAGATTTAGCCAAAGCAACTCCTAAAGTCAGTTGGATACGAAGCTATTTATTCTCAGTTCTGAATGAAAATAAATGCCAAACCATATCACAATATCTAGCAAAGATATATTCATAATTGAAGTAGAAAGTCACTCAAAAATAAGTAGACACTAATTGAATACATG
>NW_008432920.1:0-371 GCF_000622305.1 Nannospalax galili | reverse complement strand
TTTTGCCAGGGGCAGACGCTGCACGACTGCTGAAAACGCTCCTGTCCCTACAACCAAGCTGCGAAGAGGGACAGTGAACCTGCAGAGCTGATGGCCGCCTGCTGCAAAGCACTGTTCACAGGGGCTCAGACCCCTCTGATGGAGGGTGACGGCCCATGAAAAGAGGTGCTGTGTCTCCGTGGCTAAGCTCAAAGCTGACCTGTCCACTCAGACGCTAGCCTGGCGTAGTCCTAACGCTGGAGTCCTACAGGACACAAGAGCACAGGCAAAGGCAGAGACCGGGAAATGCTCAGCCTGGCTTTTCTGGTTCCCAAGTTTCTGAGAGTCACCTGTGTTGTCAGGGGCCAGCAGCCGTGACCGTCCCTCACTAC
>NW_008432919.1:0-371 GCF_000622305.1 Nannospalax galili | reverse complement strand
TGAAGTGATTTTCGCTGCATGGGAGCAGAAACAACTTTTCACACTATTAGACATGGACCTTCGTTACAATATCTTGTTAAAAGTTAATTGGAAATTTGATGAACAAAGTCAACCTATGTTGAAAGTAGTAGCCTTTCAGCCCTTCATATAGCCCACGTGAACCCACGCCTTCTCGGAAGCCCTGTCTCAAAAAGACTAAAAAAAAATAAAAAGTTTGTACTTATTTTGTGTGTCTGTGTGTGTGTGAGTGGGGTGGGGTGGGGTGGAGGGGGTGTACGCCACAAAACACACGGGGAGGTCAACTTTGTGGAATCAGTTCGCTCCTTCCATTTTGATGTGAGTTCCAGGAACTGAACTCAGGTCTCTAGGCT
>NW_008432918.1:0-371 GCF_000622305.1 Nannospalax galili | reverse complement strand
TGTGTCTTTCCTTCCTGCACAGGTGTAGAGGGCTGGTCCCACCTTTTCAGCAGTCATCCCTAGGAAGCTTTTGGCAGCGTGAGCTTCTTAAGAGGCTGAGTTAAATGAAGCTCTTGAAAGAAGGTGGATTCCATTAAGGAGGGGAGGAGCCACTGCCTTGAGGGTACATATCTTGAAAGAAATTTGGGAGCCCCCATTCCCTCTGGAGAAATGGCAATACTGCTTCTGTAAGCAGGTGTCCCTGGGGAGTAACATTCCAGATCACATTTTGAATCTCTTTTGCCCCAGATATCCATGTCATGAGTTCTAGAAAGCTGAATATTTTAATGAAGGCACCGGACTTGGGGTAGGATGAGACATGTCCTAACCTT
>NW_008432917.1:0-371 GCF_000622305.1 Nannospalax galili | reverse complement strand
GGTCCAGTGGCCAGAGGACCTCGCATCCTGAGGAAAGTACATGGGTGAAATAGGGATGGGACCGGCTGAGTAGACCTCAGCAGCGGAGGAACTTTCACCACCAAAAGCTGCGGCCAGCAGCCACATCCAGGAGACACGAGCCACGGTACCACAGGACGCGGCCCGCCAGAGAAGCTTTCGGGGCTGGACCTGCCATCCTCAAGGCTCATGGCGGGGAAGCCTGCGGACCTGCCATGCCATTCGGGGAGTGCGCGCAGGGACCCCGAGAGCCCAGCGCACGCTCACCTATAATTTTGCTCCAGTGTGCCATCACAATGTTGCAGTATGACTTTACAATGCTCCTTTATGCAATCACAATGCTCATTGTGCCA
>NW_008432916.1:0-371 GCF_000622305.1 Nannospalax galili | reverse complement strand
TGAGCATACCGTCTTTTACTTTGTTTTGTGTTCATGTTTCCACAGCTGCCTATACCATTAATACATTGGTCTAATGTGTTTCTTCTTGGCTTCTTTGCATGATACTGAGGTGGTTGTCATGGGAGATTCAGAAATGAATATAAAGTCTGGCTGCAGGGAGCTTGGTCTAACATGGATACTAAGACATACAAATAGCTCTAACATCTGACAAAAAAATATTAGGTAAAAATCAAACAAGCTGGGGTGGTGGCTCACATCTATAATCCCAGTAATTGGGAAGCTAAGCAGATGCATTGCTGTGTGTTCAAGGGTAGTTCAGGCTACATAGTGAGTTTTAAGCTAGCCTGGGGTACAGAGTATGGTAGTATCTT
>NW_008432915.1:0-371 GCF_000622305.1 Nannospalax galili | reverse complement strand
TGTGTATGTGTGTGTATGTGTGTGTGTTTGTATGTGCATATATGAGAGAGAAAGAGGGAGGGAGAGCAAGAGAGATATCTATCCAGATATATGCTCAAGTTTAGAAGCCTTAAGCACGGTATGTTAGATCAAGGTCTTGAAGCAGAGACATTATATATATATATATGCTTCTAAAGCTTTAACTTTGTGTCGCATATGCAAGTGAAAACTATATTCATCCTTTTTCTTTCCCAGACAGAATCTCCCTATGTAAATGAGACTAATCTCAAATTCAAAATCCCCCTGCCTCAGGTCCCATGTGCTAGGGATTAGGCTTAGCAGCCCCTCTTCATTATATTGCTGTAGCACATAGGGTGACAAGGATAGGAAGC
>NW_008432914.1:0-371 GCF_000622305.1 Nannospalax galili | reverse complement strand
TGGTCCCAGAGTGCCTGTATCCCTTATTGGGTAGGGACTTGCTAAATAAAACAAAGGCTCAGATGCATTTCTCTGGGATAGGACTTCCTGATGTGACTGAATGACACTGCCTATATCCTATGTTTACAATTAGAAGAAGAATGGAGAGTCCACGGCTTACCACCTCAAAAGAGACCAACCAGTATCCCAAAGGACCTCCAGGCAACAATCCCTGGAGTTTGGATGGAAACTAATCTCCCAGGGAGGGCCATCCAATGGCCACCAATAATGGTGACTTTGAAAACTAATGCTCAACCTGTAAGAGTAAAACAGTACCCGAAGACTCTCAAAGCCAGGGCAGGAATTACCAAACATATAAACCACCTTAGGGA
>NW_008432913.1:0-371 GCF_000622305.1 Nannospalax galili | reverse complement strand
TTCTTTTTTATTAAAGAGGTGGCAGCTAGGACATTTTTCAATCACATATACTCTTATGTATATGGATGGTATTGTGTTTCTCTTGCGTGGTGCTTAACCGTATGGTTTGGATGGAAGTCCCAACCGTCCACCCCTAGACAGTTGTCGGTGTGTTTGCTCTGAATATTCTAGTAGCCCAGTCTTGAATTGGTTGGATGATGGCTGTTTCATACTGTCTTCCTTCTCCAGTTTCAGACTAAGTCACATCTTTTCCTCAATTTGATTTCGGGAGAAGTTTGAGCCAAAGTTAAATATATTTATGATCTGTGGTGCATACTTGGCTGGTGGATTTCTGGGTCTAGGAGGAGCAATCCTCTCTCTCTCTCTCTCTC
>NW_008432912.1:0-371 GCF_000622305.1 Nannospalax galili | reverse complement strand
AATGGTTTTGCTAAGCCCTTTAATAGGACAGGATCTTTGTAAAGCGGGAGAGGCTTTAGCAGATCTAAGTGACTCTGACCAAACTTGTGAAACGTGTCTATAAAAGGCTGACAGAACACCCTACAAAAGACATAAAAAAGACCAAACAGAAGAAATGGTCCATTTGGGTTTTCTTGAAGACAAATGTGGCAAGACCAATTTCCCAAATTCCCAAAGAAAACTGATAGAAAACAAAATTCGGTACTGAGGAGTTTCTGAATGGCTTTAAAACCAGAACAACAGTTTACAAAAGGCATTCAAAGGATAAAATCTGTCCCAGAGGTGGTTAAGAATCCCCAAAGATTAAATAAGGTGCATTTCTCTTCTGATAA
>NW_008432911.1:0-371 GCF_000622305.1 Nannospalax galili | reverse complement strand
AGATAATCAGGGGTAAGTCTACCTCTCTTCTTATTTTTTTGTTTAAAAATTTTTATATTTCTTTATTGTGTGTTGGAGGGAATGTATGTGCCACAGTGTGTATGTGGAGGTCAGAGGACAGCTTATGGGAGTCAGTTCTCCTTTTACCTTGTGGGCCCCAGGAATTGAACTCGGGTCATCAGACTGGCAGCAAGCACCTCACCCACTGAGCCACCTCACTGGCTCTTTTCTAATTTTTAATTTTAAAAAGGTACAATGAAAATTATATCACCTGTCTGTCATTCTGTCATCATAGCACTCTTTATTTTGGTAGATTCAACTCTGGGTTTTTGTTTTGGTGTGTATATTCATGTATCTCTTGGTGTTTTTTT
>NW_008432910.1:0-370 GCF_000622305.1 Nannospalax galili | reverse complement strand
TGTCACCTGCCCCCTCTGATGTGCATATGGTCGTGTCACCTACACTCTCTGATGTTCAAATCGTCCTGTTACCTGCCCCTCTGACGTGCAGATGGTCATGTCACCTTCCTCCTCCGACTTGTACATAATCGTCTCACCTGCCCCTCTGATGGGCTGATGGTCTTGTCACCTTCCCATTCTGATGTGCAGATGTTCATGTCCCTTGCCCACTCTGACGTACAAATGGTCGTATCACCTTCCCCTCTGACATGCAGATGGTAGTGTCACCTGCTCCCTCTGTCTTACAGATGGCCGTGTCAACTATCCCCTCTGCCATAAAGATGGTCTTGTCACCTGCCTACTCTGATGAGCAGATGGTCATGTCACCTGC
>NW_008432909.1:0-371 GCF_000622305.1 Nannospalax galili | reverse complement strand
GTCGTCACTATGCTCAATATGCAAACACGGTGCTGAAAGTCCCCTCACAATAGCCCGATATGACTTCAGAGTGTTCCATTTTGCCATCACAATGGGCCATTGTGTCATTACAATGTTTCACTGTGTCACCACAGTGCTCAATATGCAAACGCGGTCCTCAGTGTCCTCTCACAATCCATAAAAGAGACATCATAAAGCTCCAATATGTAATTACAGTGCTCCAATGTCGAATCACAATGCTCCATTGTGACATCACAATGTTTCAGTGTGCCAACACTATGGCCCCATGTGCGATTATATTGCTCCAAGTGCCATCACACTGTTACAGTATAACTTCACAATTTTCTGATGTGCCATAACAATGCACATTG
>NW_008432908.1:0-370 GCF_000622305.1 Nannospalax galili | reverse complement strand
AGATGACACGACCATCTGCACGTCAGAGGGGGCAGTTGACACGACCATCTGAAAGTCAGAGGGGGGAAGGTGACACAACCATCTACACGTCAGAGGAGGCAGGAGAAACGACTTTCTGCACGTCTGAGGAGACAGGTGGCACGACCATGTGCAAGTCAAATAGGGTAGGTGACACGACCATGTGCTCGTCAGAGGGGGGAGCTGACACGACCATCTGCACGTCATAGGGAACAGGTGACACGATCATATGCACTTCAGAGGGGGCAGGTTACACGACCATCTTCACGTCAGAGGGGCAGGTGACAGGACCATGTGTACACCAGAGAGTGCAGGTGACACGACTATCTACACGTCAGAGGGGGCAGGTGAC
>NW_008432907.1:0-370 GCF_000622305.1 Nannospalax galili | reverse complement strand
CTGCTTGAGTTTGCATGAAACTTGTGTATGCTGACATCATTGCTGTAGGTTCATATAAGAAGGATGCCAGGAACCTTTGTTTCCATATGGTCATGTACCTCCTCCCTGGTCTTGTAATCTTTCTCAAACTTCTGCAATGGTCCCTGAACCCTGGGTGGGTGGAGTTTACTATAGTAGTCCTACCCAAGGATCACCATTCTGAAGAACCTTAATCTCTATGCTTTGGCCATTTGTGACTTTTTATGTTCCCGGCCCTCGGTTGCATAAGGGAGCTTCATTAATGAGAATTGAAATGAGCATTAGTGCCAGGAATAATGGTACACACCTTTAATCCCAGCACTCAGGAGGCACAGGCAGGCAGATCTCTGTG
>NW_008432906.1:0-371 GCF_000622305.1 Nannospalax galili | reverse complement strand
TGCTGTCCTGACCCCAGGCCAGCAAAGAGGCAAGGTGTCCAGATGGAGGGAGGGCTGGCTCGACTAGCTTCCTAAATGGGCTTAGAGGGACTGATTTGCTCCCTAAGAAGTTTCCAAGAGTCTGTGCCATAGGCCCAGGGCCACAGAAACCTGTGATGAAGGTTCTCCTGTCTTTAGAAAACGGATTCTCAGTCTTAGGTACCCAGGGCACCAATGCCCAGATGACATACAACATCACTGCAAAGGGTGAGACCCAACACCCAGGCAGCTTCATACACTGCCCCTGGGGATTCCAATAAGCAGCCCAGGTGAGCACTGGACTAGACAGTGCTACTCAGAGTGTGGCTCCCAGGCCTTGGCACTGCAGCACC
>NW_008432905.1:0-371 GCF_000622305.1 Nannospalax galili | reverse complement strand
TTTTTTTTTTCTTTCGAAAAATTAAGTTTTTAGATAGGATCTCATGTATCCCAGGATGACCTCAAACTTACTCTGTCTCTGAGGATGACCTTGAATTTTTTTACTTCCTGCTTCCTCCTGAGCACTGGGATTATGGGTATAGTTTGTGTGGTGCTGGAGATTGAACCCAGGGCCTCATGCATGCTAGGCACACATTCTACCAACTGAGCTAACTACATCCTCAGTTCTCTACTCTGTTTATCTTAGAGGGCAAAGTGCACCTCTTTATCCTAAACTTTATTGGAGCGTGCCTCTCAGACTTTGATGACTGTCTTTTGTTGTTTGTCAGCTTTCACAAAACACATTAACATTAATACAAAAATAGGCACTCA
>NW_008432904.1:0-371 GCF_000622305.1 Nannospalax galili | reverse complement strand
CACCACCTGCAGTTTGCAGCTCCTAAGGGAGGCGTCCCTTCTGGGAGGTGAGAGGCCTGACTGCTGGCTAGCGGCATTCACCACCCAGTCCCCTGACCCACCTCATTCTAGTTCTGGCCTCACATGGCATTGTTTGCATGTGGGTTTTCATGTGTCTGCTTTCAGTGATAATGTGGACTCTAGTGTCAACATGGAAGTCTCATGTAGAATGTGACAGTGAGGGGGCTGGGGAGAGGGTTCAGTGGGTAAAGTGCTTACTGTGCAAGCATGAGGACCTGTGTTCAGATCTCCAGTGTCCTTGTAATAGAAGGCCTGGCTCAGCAGCACACACCTGTAGTCCCAGCACTGGAGAAGAAGTTCCGGGGTGTGAA
>NW_008432903.1:0-370 GCF_000622305.1 Nannospalax galili | reverse complement strand
GGCCTGGGTTGTATAAGAAAGCAGGCTGAGCAGAGGACAGAGGAGCAAGCCGGTAAGCAGCATCCCCCATGGTCTCTGCTTCACCTCCTGCCTCCAGGTTCCTGCCCTGAGCTTCCTCATTGATAACTGTGACCTGGGAGATGCAAGATAAGCCCTTTCCTCCCACGCTGTCTTTGATCAGTGTTCTTGTTACAGCAGCAGAGAAGCTGACAGGATGGAGAGTACCTGTGATTTCCTCACCTCATCCTGGCATTTATGCTGTTTGGTGTCAATCTTGTGTGGAGGAGGTGGCTCTACAGACTTCCCCCTCATCCCCTGTTACATCTTTTGCTGCTGCTACCCTTAGATGGAATTCCCATACAGAGCACGC
>NW_008432902.1:0-370 GCF_000622305.1 Nannospalax galili | reverse complement strand
AATGGGGTAGCAATGTGGTGGTCATTACTAACCAGGAGAGAAACAATCTGTATGTGACAATGGACTGCTGTGTAAAAGACAGTGATAAGTAGAATGACACAAACACTCTTACACCTTGATGCCTTCAACTATGAATACGTCAGGTGACACCGAGATCATGCAGAGGTCCCTGACACTAGGACCCTAAAACCCAGGAGACCCACTCTAAATTACATGACACCCGAATAATCTGAATGATGTACCCAGATAGAGTCATAGGCTGTCACTCTAGGGGAATTCAGAGAGATGAGAAGAAGGACAGAGACTTAACCTGCCCTTTCTTGGAGGAGTGCATGGAAGGCCTGGGAAAGAACCATCACAGAAGAGGGGT
>NW_008432901.1:0-370 GCF_000622305.1 Nannospalax galili | reverse complement strand
TTTTTTTCGGATCATATGTATCTGTACATTATACAAATCAGATATACAACAATATTATATACTGTGCATACAATTTATGCCACATTTCATACAGTGTATTTCTTCATACAGTGTATTTTTTATATACACATCTATGTATCTTAAATCTAGTATGATTAAGCAAATTATATATCTTATACTTACATAATACATTAGCCATATGATGAATATATATTGTATTGGTAAATTTTCTGTCACTGTAATCAATTTTTGAGATTTATGTATAAAGAGAAAAGGTTCATTTGGGCTCATGCCTTTTGAGGTTTTAACACCCAGTTGGATGATCTTGCTGCTTTGGTTAAGGCAGAACATCATGTGGAAGTGCTTGCTG
>NW_008432900.1:0-370 GCF_000622305.1 Nannospalax galili | reverse complement strand
TATTCATTCCCATGAGCTTGTTTCTTCCTTTTGGAATGGAAATGTTTAGTCAGTGCCATTGAAGCATGTGATTTATCTTGAATCTCAGAACAGACTTCAGACTTCTGAATAGTGTTTGAATTGCTAAAGATTCTGGAGCCTTTTGAAGTTGTAATACATATATTTTATATTATGGCATGGGCATGAACCTGTGCCATGTTGTGGTTTGAATGAAAAATGTTTCCTTAAGCTCATGTGTTTGAAAACTTGGTCCTCAGGTGAGAGCAGACCTTGAAGCCAACGTTGATGTGAAGACTACCTTGAAGATTGGGGTTACTAAGAGCAAGGCTTGAGGTGTCTATGCCAGATCACAATTCTTGTCCTCTTTGCT
>NW_008432899.1:0-370 GCF_000622305.1 Nannospalax galili | reverse complement strand
TTCTTTCTCTCTGAGGTACTAGGAGCTAAACTCAGGCATCCTAGGCCAATTCTGTACCACTGAGCTATACCCAAGCTTCTACATTGTTTTTAAAAATAAAGATGCTTAAATATATCTCCGAAGCTTCCCCTAAACTGCTAGGGAGTCAGGGTACACAGCGCTGGGCTGAAAGCCTGGTATCTGTGATTAAGGAAATACAACGGACCCCTACTGGAATATCAGCCCACCCCTCCTTTATGGGACCTAGCTAATCTTCCCAGAAGTATGGACTGCTGGGCAGCCATATCTCTGCCCTACCTATACCTAGTTGAATCAAAGTGGACAATCAAATACAATCAGATGACTCTCCTGAAATATTGATTAAAAAAAT
>NW_008432898.1:0-370 GCF_000622305.1 Nannospalax galili | reverse complement strand
GTGGCCTCAAATTTCCAAGTGCTGAAATTAAAGCTATGCACCACCATGCCTGGCTATTACAATGTTTTTACTGACTACCCAGTGTGCACTCTATGCCTTGAAGAATGAGCCTTGAGCCATGGTAGTCTATGACTGTCATCCCAGCACTTGGGAGGTAGAGGCTGGAAGAATCAGGAGTTCAAAGTTGTCTTTGGTCACAAAACAATGTAGATCCAAGCCTGGGCTACATGAAACCCTGTTTCAAAAGTATAACTATTTGATTGTGGTTGTAGTTCTGTGGTAGAATGCTTGCAAGTATACCAAAGCCTTACTCCTAGCACAGACAATAAAGCCTGATGTACACCCAGAAAGATGGTCCAGCCTTGGTGCA
>NW_008432897.1:0-369 GCF_000622305.1 Nannospalax galili | reverse complement strand
CAGAGAGGGCAGGTGACACGACCATCTGCACATCAGAGTGGGCAAGTGACACAAAAATCTGCACGTCAGAGGGGGCACGTGGCACGACCATCTGCACGTCAGCGCGGACAGGTGACATGACGGTTTTCAGGTCAGAGGGGGCAGGTGACACGACCATCTGCATGTTAGAGGGGGAGATGACACAACCATCTGCTCATGAGAGGGGGCACGTGACATGACCATCTGCACATCAGCATGGACAGGTGATATGATGATTTGCAAGTCAGAGGGAGCAGGTGACACGATGATGTGAATATCTGAGGGCGCATGTGACAAGATCATGTGCATGTCAGAGGGGGCAGATGACACGACCTTCTGCACGTCAGAGGG
>NW_008432896.1:0-370 GCF_000622305.1 Nannospalax galili | reverse complement strand
TTCCATTATGTGGGTGAACCATGTTTTAACGCTGCATCTGTTGGCAAACATCCAGAATGTCCCAGTTTTGGCTTTGGGGAAAAATACTGCTATGAATATTCAGGGTCAAGTTCCTGTTTGGTACTGTGTTCAGTTCTTTAGATGTATGTCTAGGAGAGGACTTGTTGGGCTGGACAGTAGCTCTGTTTGACCTTAGGAGCCACCATTCTTTCTCCAGGAACTGAGTCATTTACATTCCCACTAGTGGTGAGACAGACCTCAATCTCTTCACAACTTGTTATTTTTCTTCTTTTCTTTTTAAAAATATCATAGCCACTGAGCATGGTGGTGCACGCTTTTAATCCCAGCACTCGGGAGGCAGAGGCAGGCA
>NW_008432895.1:0-370 GCF_000622305.1 Nannospalax galili | reverse complement strand
AAAACAATCATACAATTGTGGGATTTCAAATATATGGGGAAATGAAATTCTCAATAATAATAGGGGAACCAATAAAAATGGCATTTAAAAGAGTCAGTAAACATATATAATCTATCTTATTAAGCAGGAAAAGAGAAAAAATTCATCATAAGAAAGCAATACAAAACAAGAAGATATAAAAAACGCAGGCAGATGGGAGATATAGAAAATGCTAAGGAAAATGGATGGTTTAAGTGGCAGTATGTCAATAAATGTTAATGTTCTCCAATAAAAAGATTGCAAGACAAGATTAAAAGAAAACACACAAACTTTATACAGTACTGTTCTTAACAGATAAATACCTAAAATACTATAGTACAGAAAGGCTGAA
>NW_008432894.1:0-370 GCF_000622305.1 Nannospalax galili | reverse complement strand
CAGGTGATGAACTCTGCTGAGTAGATTGACAGAGAGAGAATTTGGTTTGTCTTTTCTGCTTGTCTATTTTGAGCTCAAATCAATTAAGAAATGCTTTTATTTGTTCAGACACACCTGAATTCAAATCTTGGGTAAAACCATTGCAATTTTGGGGAGCTACTTTGTCTGCCCAAGTCTTTGTCTTTATCTGTAACTTAGAGATAGTAACACCTACTGTGTGCTAGGATTGTACCCTGGAAGATAATATCTGGATAGGCGAGTTTGTATTTCTGGGTTTATACTAGACATATGGCTGAAATTAGTGTTAAAACTATGAGTTCTCAGGGCTGGAGAGATGGCTCAGAGGTTAAGAGCACTGGCTGCTCTTGCA
>NW_008432893.1:0-370 GCF_000622305.1 Nannospalax galili | reverse complement strand
ACTTCTCCAAGTTGCTGATTCTCAGCCTAAATGAATCCATCTTGTAAATGCTATCAATGTGGGTGTCTGTAGAGGACCCAAAGGAAAGGCCTGCCACATCTACGCTTCAGTCTGGGAGTGCTTGGAGTCCTGACTTCCTCTGTCACGGTTTATCTAACTATTTGAGCCCAGATGCTGTCCAGCTACCCAAAACAAAACCAAACACAAAACTAAAAAACAAAGCAGTATCTCTCACCTGCTGAAAGGATATTTTATTTTATGGATATCCATTTTGCATTATTCCTGGAATTTAACTGGGTCATGGGAGAGATGGAAAATGGATGCTCATTCAGTTATCTTGAACCAGAACTTTTACGCTAATTTAAAAAAA
>NW_008432892.1:0-370 GCF_000622305.1 Nannospalax galili | reverse complement strand
TCAGGCATTGCTCAACACAGTACACTTATGTACATGCAGGCAATATACACATACTCATAAAATAAAAAACAAAACAAAAAACCCTATATTAAAACACAAACATAATATACGAGAATAGTATATTATTAGTTATAATACACATTAATGTATTCATATCAGTTATTTATACTTTAATACATATATATTAGACATGTAAATTATTACCATAATCAGGTATGCTAGCTACTGCTATGAATAAACAATAATGAATCTATCTGTGGTGGTGCATGCCTCTATCCCATCAATCAGGAGACTGAGGCAGGAGGAGCAAGTTGTTCATGGCCAGCCTGGATCTTATAGCTGTACCCTGCCTCACACAGTGCAAAGCAAA
>NW_008432891.1:0-370 GCF_000622305.1 Nannospalax galili | reverse complement strand
ACAGAGTGCTTTAAATTCATAATAAAGGATAAATTCATTTATCCTTTGATATCATTGCTGTTAAAGAGAAATTTGATATGTGGCCTCAAGTGTGTTGGTTCAGTATCCTGAGCCTGTTTTTCTTATATATACTATTATAATTGTTTCTTTATTGTAATGTTCTTGACTTAGAATCTTCCAGAAACTTTCATAAAATATTTAAGAAAAAGGATCGGTTTTACTTGCTGCTATTGCTATGTTTTTGTCTGTTACCAGCTCCTTGATTTTCTCAGAGTGATAGTTTATGAAATACGAGGTCATACCCTTGGGCTTCCTTCCTGGAAATTCCAAAGTCCTCTACAAGTTTTCAAATGCTATTCTCACTTTTGCC
>NW_008432890.1:0-370 GCF_000622305.1 Nannospalax galili | reverse complement strand
CAACAGGGCGATGAACACAGAAGGCCACAACTGGCCAAAGTGTAGAGAATAAAAGACTGCAGCATGTGGACAGGACTCTTACATTAGACTTCCCCCACACAGGGCTTATGAACCACTGTGTAAGGGGCTGGAAAGATTGTAAGAGCCAGAGAGGAGGTGCAGGACCATAATGGGACAGAATTTTCCAGGCATCTGGGACCTGGGACCTTGCTCATACAAACTTACAAGGGTAACAATATGCACAAGATCCATGCCAGCTCAGTCAGACAAAACCCAGCGTAGAAGTAAGGAAATGGACAGGAGGCCACAACTTTGGCAAGGAAGTATTGGCAGCTGATCACTGCTAGGTGAGGGGGAGTTAATCTTTATG
>NW_008432889.1:0-370 GCF_000622305.1 Nannospalax galili | reverse complement strand
CAATGTGCAGAGAACAAGAGGCTGCAGACTGCTTATCCCTGAATAGGACACTTCTATCAAACTTCTGACTCTTAAGGCTCAGGGATCATTGCAGAAGAGGCAGCCAGGATGATTCTAAGAGCCAGAGGTGGTTGATGACCACAAAGAGTTTTCTAGGCAGCATGCGCAAATCCCATGAAGCTCAAAGCAGACAAAATCCCAGCAGAGACGTGGGGAAGTGGATAAGAAACCTCAGCCCTACCAATGACTGCTGAGAGAGAGAAGAGTCAGTCTCTTTCAAGTTTGTGGCTTGTAAGTTAATCAGTTTCCAGTGGATGGACTCACACTGAAGGATATTTGGGGACACAAATTAGATGCTATAGGCCTCATC
>NW_008432888.1:0-370 GCF_000622305.1 Nannospalax galili | reverse complement strand
TAAAAGCACCACTACTGCACCAATGTCATTTGCTGTGCTGGTCATTGATGTAATTTTTAGGCCATGAAGCTGGGGCCATGAATAGATTTTCTCCCTCAGCAGATTGCATTGTGCTCGCCAAAGCTATGAGAGGTAGTCTTCAATGGAGGTGACTTCCAGGTCAGTTCTAGCTCAGTTGCTCCAAATCTTGGGTCCAAAGTACATCCTGTTTTCAGCAATAGGGTCTTACACCAAGTTCTGGAAGTAATCAAGGACTGAGGCAATAGCCTGTGTAATTTTGGGAGTCTCTTGAACTACCCTGGCTAATGACTCAAAGGAAGGTTTCTCCTGTCTGGAACTGTTTCTTGTTATTCAGCCTTCAGCCATACAC
>NW_008432887.1:0-370 GCF_000622305.1 Nannospalax galili | reverse complement strand
CCTACATGGCACACCTACATCACCTACTCTGAGCCTCAGGGAATGTCACAGGAGACAGAAAGAATGCAAGAGCGGGAAAAAAAGGGGGAATTGAAGGTTATCCCCTAGCATGGGAATGTCATAACCACCCCGAAATCAGAACACTAGTGATTACTCATTTCAGACCCTCACAAGATTAGACCTAGGCACAGTCTTCCCTAAAGGGAAGGAGAGGCTCGTCAGGCAGTGAAAAAAGGCTCACAAGCTGCTCATGAGGGAGTGCATTAGAGCCAGGAGGCCCCTCTCCTCTCTGAGGATCTATAAACAATTAATGGTAGTTGTAGGGAAGGGAAATATTTGATCAATGTTATAAGCACCTGCAAGTTGCCCC
>NW_008432886.1:0-370 GCF_000622305.1 Nannospalax galili | reverse complement strand
ATATAATTAATTTGCAGTACCAGAGATGAGCCCAGGGCCTTGTGCATGTTAGGTAGCACCCTATCAATGAGATATGTCCCAAACCCTTCTAGTATTGTTTTACTTTTTTGAGAGAAGGTTGAACATACTGAGTTGCATAGGCTAGCCTTGAACTCACTCTGTAGCCCATGTAGACCTTAAAATTGCAATCCACCTGCTTTAGCCTCCTGAGCAGTGGGGATTACAAGCCTGGTACGTATTTTTTTCTAATCCTAATCTTGGGTATCTTTCTATCTGAACACATACACAGAGTTGGGGGCAGATATAAAACATGCATATCCCCTTATTGTTTATATAATTAGCCTTACACTGATACACAACTATGACTTAT
>NW_008432885.1:0-370 GCF_000622305.1 Nannospalax galili | reverse complement strand
TCTACTGTCTGATGACATATCCTTAACAAGGCAGTAGCTCTAGCTTAGAGGCAAAATGGCAATCATTCTTTTTAAAGCATTTGAGACTTTAACACAACCCTTCCTGTGGACTGCTACGGGCCTGAAGCCTGGCTGAGCGTGGCAGTTCATTAGCTGCTGCTTGCTGTTTACCCCAAGCATGCCCTCTTGTGCATTTCTCCATGCCCATGGAGATATTTCCTGCTTAATGGACTTTAGCTCAGTTTCCATCACTGTTTCCACTTGAAAAAATTGCTTTCATAGTTAATGTTCCTGTGAGATGAAGCAAATGCTTTCCTAATTTCAGTGCTTTCCTGCTTTTATCCCTATGATTTTTCTTTCATACATTTAT
>NW_008432884.1:0-370 GCF_000622305.1 Nannospalax galili | reverse complement strand
TAATCTTTTCAGTTAGCAGTTATTTACTTTTAGGGCTTGAAAGATAGCACTTTGTGCTTTCGTTGGCTTTTAGGGTTTCTGCTGAAAGTTTGATGTTATTCTGATGTTTGCCTTTTGTGAGTTTATGTTTTGTTCTTATGACTTAATATTGTGCCTCTATCTTTTTTGCCATCTTAACTACAATATGTCTTGGAAAGGGTTTCCTGTCACATGCTTTTAGGGTTCTAAATGCTTTTTATGATTGGATGACCATATCTTCCCCTAGATTTGTGATTTTCTGCTTTAATTTCATTAAATAGATCTTCTGTGTGGCTAGGTTTATCTCTGCTCATTCATCTACTCCATGGATTCTTAGGTTTGGTGTCCTGAT
>NW_008432883.1:0-370 GCF_000622305.1 Nannospalax galili | reverse complement strand
TGTTTAACAAAGTTGATTGCCAGCCCGTTATGCTTCTTCAGCCTGAAGAAGACCTGCTTCCACATTATTTTATTCTGTATCAGAATAAAAGGAGAACAGTGTTACTGCAGTATCCTGTTACTTAAGATATCTTGAAAAATACAAAACATTTTGTAATATCCTTTATTTCAAGTGGACTTAAAGACTAAAAATAGTTTTACCTTCATACAATCAAGCAAAGTTTAAACTTCACAAGGAAGTACTTCTACCATTTTTTCTTTTCTTTTTAAAATCATATTCTTTTTTTTTAAACAGAGCATAGGGTAGAGGTTTATTTACAGTTGCATCATAAAGTCCACACACAAATACAGAACCTTCCTGACATCCACAC
>NW_008432882.1:0-370 GCF_000622305.1 Nannospalax galili | reverse complement strand
TGCACGTCAGAGGGGGCAGGAGACACGACCATCTGCACGTCAGATGTGGCAAGTGACACGACCATCCGTGCGACCGAGTGGGAAGGTGATACGACCATGTGCATGTCAAAGGGGCAGATACACGACCATCTGCACGTCAGAGGGAGCAGGTGACATGACCATGAGCACGAGAGAGGGGGCAGGTGACACGACAATGTTTACGTCAGAGGGAGCAGATGACATGACCATCTGCACATCAGAGGTGCTGGTGACACAACAATGTGCACATCAGAGACGGCAGGTGAAACGACCATCTGTGTGTCAGAGTGCGCAGGTGACTTGACCATCTGCACGTCTGATGGGGAAGGTGCCACGACCATCTGCATGACAG
>NW_008432881.1:0-370 GCF_000622305.1 Nannospalax galili | reverse complement strand
AAGAATCTGCATAATGCCAGTCCTTGGACAGGATTCCTATATTAAACTTCACACACCCAGAGCTCAGGGACCTTCATGGAAGAAGGGGTAGAAAGATTGTAAGAGCCAGGAAGGAGGAGCATAATCATATGGAAACAGAGTCTTATAAGCTCCTGGCATCCTGCTCATATGATTCTATGGCAATGGTATCAGCATACACAAACTCAGGCAGAAAAAAAATCCAGCATAGAATGGGGGAAATGAACAACAGACCCCAACCTTATCTGAATAAATATTGGCAACTGATTATTAGTAAGTGCAGAAGAACTGATCTCCTAAACAAGGGACTCTAGATAGGCTGACTAAACCTCAGTGGATGGACTTATTCTGA
>NW_008432880.1:0-370 GCF_000622305.1 Nannospalax galili | reverse complement strand
TTTTAAATGAAAATAAAAACCCAAAATGCCCAGCATGACTGTGAAACACCAATGCAGAAAATGACAAGAGACTCACCCACGACAGATGGCACAACCCTGAAAACACGCTCCATATTCTTTTACTTCGGTACTGGGAGTTCTCTTTAGAACTCTTCGTTGTTTTGTGCAGATTTATTATCAACAGTTTTCTGTATATCCTTTATATTCCAAATATTCAAAGAAAGGAAACAACATTTCACAAGAGGGGCATCTTCTACACAAGCCATCCTTCCATGCTAGGCAACCTGCATGAATATCAAGGCAGTATGCAATGTCTTCACTAAAATTTTCTAGGGCTGGAATGTATTGTTTCTACAACTTTTTAGGAGAT
>NW_008432879.1:0-370 GCF_000622305.1 Nannospalax galili | reverse complement strand
TCTGCAGAAGAATGAAATTAGATTCACAACTTTCATCTTGCACAAAAAAATCAATTCGAAATGGATCAAACACCTTAATTTAAAACCTGAATCTCTGAAACTCCTAGATGAAAATATTGGGACTGCTTTTAAGGACATCAGGTAGGCAAGATTTTTATGAATAGAACATCAGTAGCACAGGAATTAGCCTCAAGTATCAACAGATGGGACTGCACAAAATCAAAAGTTTCTGCACAGCAAATGAAACTGTCAGCAGAGCACACAGATAGTGCACAAAATGGGAGAAAATGTATATATATTTTAAAATATTTATTATTTTATTTTTATGTGTATGAGCTTATTGCCTGCCTGTGTGTAAGTGCACCCATGT
>NW_008432878.1:0-370 GCF_000622305.1 Nannospalax galili | reverse complement strand
CACTGCTATTTTCTCCACCTTAAGGAGAAGGAAGCTGAGGCATATGGAGGTTAAGAAATATGTACAAATACAAACAACCACTTATCTTGAGAGCCAAGTGCTAACCCAGATAGTCTGGACCCAAAGCCCATGACTATCCTAATACATAGCCTCTACATGTACCAATCAACAAGCAAGAGTCAACTTATATTCTGACCACAGTTTGCATTTGTACATTTTTTATTACTTTTACTAGTACATATTGCCAACATAGTCTTACTGGGATTCAAGAGTTGATTTTTTTTCTGTCAAAGTCCCACTCCCTGGAGAGGAAACAAAATCATCTTCATATGAAATACTGCTTAGAGGGCTTGTGGTGGCATTCAAAGGC
>NW_008432877.1:0-370 GCF_000622305.1 Nannospalax galili | reverse complement strand
ACACATATACACACACTGAAAGAAAATCTGCCATTCTACAGACAGAGCTGAGGCTGTACAAAGTGAACTCAGATGTGGATGCTCAGTTCCATCACTAACTGAATTAACTATCATACCACATTGCTTGTGGAAGAATTGGATGCTGATTATTGAATTATAGCATGTCAACAGCTTGGAGGATTTGGAAGACCTCGAAGGCCATGAACCACCTTAGTAAAGCACTCCTCCCTTCAGCTGTGTATCCTGTCAGGAGCGTGTATATCCCTCCATGCTGTTTGGCCAAGTTCCAGGACTGAAGACTGTCCAACACAAATCGTGAGATCAGAATAAGAGAAGAAGAGTGTGAGTGCCCGTGTACATGCCCCTGTGC
>NW_008432876.1:0-370 GCF_000622305.1 Nannospalax galili | reverse complement strand
AAGTTCCAGGCCACCTGGGGCTATAGAGAAACCCTGTCTCAAAAACACTGGTTTTTATTTATTTATTTTTTGTGTATGAGTGTTTTGCCTGCATGTGTATAAGTGCACCTATATGTGCAATACCCACAGAGGCAAGAAGAGGGCGTCAGATCCCTTGGGACTGGAGTTATGGATGTTGTTAGCTGCCATGTGAGCACTGAGAACAGAACCCGGGTTGTCTACAGAGCAGCCAGTACTCTCCACTGCTGAGCCATCTCTCCAGCCCAGATTCTGATTTCTTTTCCAATATTATTCGGCCCTAGCTTTGGCCAATTCAGCAAAAGGATCACCCAGCTGGTCCCTGGGGCCCAGACCCATGCTTCATGTCAAG
>NW_008432875.1:0-370 GCF_000622305.1 Nannospalax galili | reverse complement strand
GGCAGATGGTCGTGTCAACTTCCCCCACTGACGTGCAGAGAGTCATGTCACCTGCCCCTCTGACGTTCACATGGTCTGTCACCTGCAATCTTTGACGTGCACATGGTCGAGTCACGTGGACTCTCTGACGTGCAGATGGTCATGTCTCCTGCCAAATCTGATGTGCACAAGGGCATGTCATCTGCCCCCTCTGATGTGCACATGGTCGTGAAACCTGCCCCCTCTGATGTACACATGGTCATGTCTCCTGCCCACTCTGAAGTGCAGATGGTATTGTCACCCCCCCCTCTGATGTGCAGATGGTCTTGTCACCTGCCCTCTCTGCCGTAAAGATGGTCGTGTCACCTACCCACTCTGACGTGCACATGGT
>NW_008432874.1:0-370 GCF_000622305.1 Nannospalax galili | reverse complement strand
AAATAAATAATAAACAAATAAATAAACAAACAGCACCAAGGCACAAAGAGTTAAAAAAATTTTTTTAATTGAATTTTTGTGTATTTTATAAAGAACACCTTAATCATCTTTATACCTCCTTCCCCATTGGGCCCCTCCTATAGCACCCCCCACTGTAATTCATACATTCTGTCTTTTGTTTTAAGCCCTATTATGTCAAGTTAGTGTCCCCAGATAGCTCTCAGTGCAAGTTCATCCACTGAGGTCTAGTCACCCTATCTAGAGTCCCTCCCTTTAAGAAGGTCAGTTCTTCCTTACCCAACAGCAATCAGTTGCGAATAATTCTTTGACTAAGATTGGAGCCTGCTGTCCATTTCCACAGTTCTGTGCT
>NW_008432873.1:0-370 GCF_000622305.1 Nannospalax galili | reverse complement strand
GAGAGCAGCCAGTGCTCTTAACCACTGAGCAATCTCTCTAACCCCAAATATTTTGCTTTTAAGTAAGCTTATAACAGGCATTAGAATTACAACCTGTCTGTACACCATATCTAAAGTGTCAGTCATCTGGCTCTGATAAATAGATGGAGATGTGTAGAGCCCACAGGTCTCAATAACTCTGAGGGTTCTGTCTGGTCCAGCCCACCATGATGTACTGAAGGATCGCCCCACTCCCATCTGTTCTTGGCCCAGCAGATAGTGGTCATTTATGCTTAAGCCTGATCATGTTGTTTCCTAGTCCAACACCACCAGGGGCCCCCATTTCACTCTGCTGACAATATTCTACATGCCCTGGCACTTCCTCTTCCTC
>NW_008432872.1:0-370 GCF_000622305.1 Nannospalax galili | reverse complement strand
TTCCAGAGACGGCCATCTCCACCCCCATCTCGCAGTAAGAGCATGGGGATTATGGGCACACTACTGTACCTGACTTTTCATGGGCTCTAGGGGTTCAAACTCAGATCCTCATGCTTGTGTGGCAAGCACAATACCCACCGAGCCATCTCCCTAGCCTGAGAAGTGGTTTTTTGTTTGTTTGTTTGTTTGTTTGTTTTAAGTCACCACATGAGCCAAAAGCTGACCATCCAGGTCTGAAACCCATTCCTGGCATGTCTGAGTGAGGCAGCATGAAGGTATGAGGGTGGGTTCTGTGTCATCAAGAAGAAAGACCTCAGCCGGGCATAATCCCAGCACTTGGGAGGCAGAGGCAGGTGGATCTCTGTGAGTT
>NW_008432871.1:0-369 GCF_000622305.1 Nannospalax galili | reverse complement strand
CATGGAAGAGGGGGAAGAAAGATTGTAAGAGCCAGAGGACCAGGACACCTGATACTGCATGGTATATTCTAGACATGACAGGAAAGCTACACTGATGAAATCTCAACAATATGATTGCCTAAACAAGACCTGCAAATGATAACACTAGCTGACATGCCAATGGGGGTGGGGTAAGTTTCATAAGGCCCACCCCCTAGATGAAAAGCTACAGGCAATCCATGGCTGCTGGGAGAGGAGAATCAGTATTCTCCCGGGATGAGCTCCCTGATAGGTTATCTAAGCCCTAGTGCTTAGCCTAAATATGGGTACACACAAGCACCACTAAATAGACTCAGTAGATTCTCTCTCTCTCTCTCTCTCTCTCTCTCT
>NW_008432870.1:0-370 GCF_000622305.1 Nannospalax galili | reverse complement strand
TCCTTTTACATACAGCTCAAAGGGAACGTGGTTAAATGCAAATGCTTCTGTGCGTTCGTTACAATGATAGTCAATACATTGAGAGGAGTAATGTTCTTTCTACAGGAAGCAAACACTTTGATTCGGAATGAAGACATATTTTTCTCAAGTAACCATGGTGACTGTGATGGCATCTCTCTTTTGCATACAACTCCAAAGGAACGTGGTCTAATGGAAAATGCTATTCATTCTTTTTCACTACAGAAATTTCATTGTAAGTAGTGGTGTGTTTTCTGTAGGAAAGCATCACTTAGATACAGTTGGGTCAAATATTTTTCTTAAGCTACCTGACTGTTATTAATGTAAAGTTCCTTTTACATACAGCTCAGTA
>NW_008432868.1:0-370 GCF_000622305.1 Nannospalax galili | reverse complement strand
TGTCTCCTACGCTTTCTGACGTGCAGATGGTCATGTCACCTGCCCTCTTTCACTTACAGATGGTCTTGTCACCTGCCTCCAGTGCCGTAAAGAAGGTCTTGTCACCTGCCACGTCTGAAGTGCTTATGGTCATGTCTCCTGCCCCTCGGACGTGCAGATGGTGGTGTCACCTGCTCCTTCAGACATGCAGATGGTCGAGTCACCTGCCCCCTGTGATGTGCAGATAGTCGTGTCAGCTGTCACCTCTGACGTGCAGATGGTCGTGTCACATGCCCCGTCTGACATGCAGATGGTCGTGTCACATGCCCCTATGTCGTTCACATGGTCGTATCACCTGCCCCTTCTGACGTGTAGATGGTCGTGTCACCTG
>NW_008432867.1:0-370 GCF_000622305.1 Nannospalax galili | reverse complement strand
GAAGCCTAGTTTGTAGAAATAGATGACAGGATCACAAAAGTGAAAATTTCAATGGACGAATTAACATCACAGGTAAAGGGGAATTCATAAACCAGAATTTCACAATTTGAGGAATGGATTCAAAATTCATGTAGTCCAGACCAAAGAAATCAAAAAATGCAAAACGGATTAAAACCATAGAGAGTACAATAAGACATCAACGGGGGTTTCAGGAGGGAGAAGAAACCAGGCTTGGGCAGATACTCTGTAGAATGAAGAAATAGTTCCCTTGCTAAATTAAGGATATCACTGGACAAGCAGTGACCAGCCAGGCCAATTGCCCTGTGAGTCAGACTGTTTTAGTTTCTTCATTGCTGTGACAAAACACTCT
>NW_008432866.1:0-370 GCF_000622305.1 Nannospalax galili | reverse complement strand
GAGCAGTGCATGACTGTCACCCATTGCTTAATGTCATACAGGGTCAGCAGCAGCTTATGTGTATAATAAAGGCTCAAAATTCCTTAGGCACCAGAAATTTTATTTATCCACTTTCCTTCGTTTAACATTCTCAAAATTACATAAACAATAAGCGAAATTAATCTCTTTGTAACCCAGGGTTGTGGTAAGAACTGTCACATTACAAAATGGTGGCAAATCTTTGCCTATGCTGTTTTTCTGGCCACTCTCAACCTCTGGCTGTCACTTTTCTTGTCCTTTCTTGGTTATCTTTTAATCTATCCTAACCCCGTGAAACAGAATGAAAGTACCAACCTCAGTATTCCGAGATTTAAGAGAAGGCCCAGCACTA
>NW_008432865.1:0-370 GCF_000622305.1 Nannospalax galili | reverse complement strand
ACCTGCTAGTCATCCGAGAGCAGTTATTGATCACCTCTTCTGTTGGGCTTCGTTCTGGTGGCTAAGGGAGGAGAAATGAGTCAAGAGAATCTAGAAGCCCACAAAAAAGTGGATAGAAGAGGAGGAGGTGGAGAAGCCAGTGCTGTGTAAAATGGGAAAAGTGCAAGCTGCTCCACCAAGGAGTCAGGAGGGAAGGAAGGTGCTGGAAGCAGAGGGATCAGCTTCTGCAAGAATGCGCATGGATACTAAAGAGGGGCCCTTCCTTTATCACGTGTGCCTTTATGTGACCTGAACTACAGTAATCAGAATTAAGTGGACGTCTTTGGTAACTTCATGATCGATCACAGGCATTTAATAAACATCATACACA
>NW_008432864.1:0-370 GCF_000622305.1 Nannospalax galili | reverse complement strand
GGATTGTACTGCCAGGAACTAGAGGGCCACACAGTGTTTCAACTCCACTGTGGGAACTATTTTAGGAAGGAAGCATGCAGGAAATTATAGGATTGTTGGCTCTGGAGATTGCGGAAAGACATGCCTCCTTCTGAGCCATGGAGATTTTAAGGAGAAGGAATAAACGGGCACTTCCCTACCCTGCTGGATGTGCTGGGCACTGTGAGACACTTTGCAGGTGTCAGCTGGGGTGTCCACGAGAGGCTGGGACGGGAGGACAGGCTGCAGCAGCTGTGGCAAGCTCTCCCAGGCCTGCTTGTACTCCGGTAGAGAATGCAGTGTGAGAGACGTCAATGGGCAGCACCCTTCTGGGCTGGCTGCTCTGCCATGT
>NW_008432863.1:0-370 GCF_000622305.1 Nannospalax galili | reverse complement strand
ATTGGGTTGTTGCAGTTTCCCATTGACCTTACTCACAGGACATGGTAACACGAAAAGACATCCTAAGGAATTTCCTGCCTTCCAGACATTGTTGTGAGGTGTCCCACCGGAGAAGATCACTCAGACACAGAGTGTAGCCAAAAGAAAGTCTTTCTAGCCAGCAGCAACTGCACTGAGCATTAGATCCCAAGTGAAGCCCTGAGCCTGTCTCAGGGTAGGCTTTTATACAGAAGAACCACATCTTGTCTGCTCAGGAGTGGAAAGCCCCCCCACCCCACCAGCAGTTTCTCATAGCTCAGGGGTGGAAAAGTTCTCAGTGGTTTCTTCCTGCAGGTGCAAGCCAAGTGGGAAGTACAGAAGCCAGAAACAA
>NW_008432862.1:0-370 GCF_000622305.1 Nannospalax galili | reverse complement strand
CCTGCCCTCTCTGCCATAAAGATGGTCGTATCCGCTGCCCCTCTGACGTGTAGATGGTCGTGTCACATGCCTCTCTGACGTGCAGATGGTATTGTCACCTGTCCCCGCTGACGTGCACATGGTCATGTCACCTGCCCTCTTTGACATTAACAAGGTCGTTTCACCTGCCCTTATTCATGCACATGGTCGAGTAACCTGCCCTCTCTGACGTGAAACATGGTTGTGTCACCTGCCCTCTTTGACATGAACACGGTCATGTCACCTGCCCTCTCTGCCATAAAGAGGGTCATGTCACCTGCACCCTCTGACATGCACATGATCGTGTCACCTTCCCCCTCTGACGTGCATATGGTCGTGTCACCTGCCCCCT
>NW_008432861.1:0-370 GCF_000622305.1 Nannospalax galili | reverse complement strand
GAAGCCCCAGCAATCCTCCTGCCTCTGCCCCACCCACCACCCAGTACCCAGCACCCACTACCCAGCACCCACCACCTACCACCCACCACCCACAGGGCAGTGAGATTATAGGTACAAGGTTGACCACACCCAGCTTTTCATGTGCTTGCTGGGCTACCAATTCAAGGGCTCCTGCTTGCAGAGCAAGTGATATTATTCACTCAAGCATTAGTTTTTGTCCTTAAAATAGGCCATTTTGAATACTTTTTAAAAAAATAAAAATTAAATGGAAAAAAATGTACGTTGATTTTCGAGGTTTCTTTAAACTTCTACCACTTTTGCAAACAATCATTTTGCATGTTTTGTGAACATAGAATGTATCCTGTAAGCA
>NW_008432860.1:0-370 GCF_000622305.1 Nannospalax galili | reverse complement strand
TTTTTTTTAAAACTAGCTAGGCATTATTTATCTCTCTCATTGTCTGACCCTTCCCATTTGACTCATTCAACAGAATGAGAGAAGGCAGAGACTGGACCACTGAATGAGTGACTGTCTTTTCAGCTTTTCTGCTTAATGTTTTAAATGGTTTTTCCCAAGTTCTTGGTCCTCCCATCTCCCTACCAGCTCACAAAACTCTTGAGTTTGTAATGTCTCTGAGACTCACTAAAAATCCTTACTTTTTCTTGAGGTCTGGCTATGCTTGCTCTAAGTTATACTACATTGTGTAAAACAATGGTTTCTCAGGCTGTGCTCAGCCCTGAGACTCCATTTTATAAACAGCTTCTGACTCCATTTTGAGGATGGAGGG
>NW_008432859.1:0-370 GCF_000622305.1 Nannospalax galili | reverse complement strand
TGTGTTGGTGTGCGTATTCATGCAAATGCATGTGTGTGCATTTGTGGCACTGTATGTGTTCTTGTGTGTGATCTTGAGTATTCCTGGAAGTATGCACATACATGTGTGTGGCATGCAGTGTATGTGAATGTGTGCTCTGTGGAGTGTGTGTGCCTGTGGGCAGGGGCTGTGATGTGTGTCTGTGTGTGCATGAATGGGTTCACATACCCATATTCTGGGAACAGGAACTCAGAACCATCTGGGCAGTGGGGCAGTGGAGTGGAGGAGCAGGAACCAGGATATGCAGAGGTCCGGGTGCTGCCGTGATCGGCTGGACACATCTCATCCCAGGGCTTCTGAGGAGTGCGTGTCTATCGTCTCCCATCTCTTT
>NW_008432858.1:0-369 GCF_000622305.1 Nannospalax galili | reverse complement strand
TGCCCTCTTTAACGTGCACATGGTCTTGTCACATGCCCTCTCTCAATAAAGATGGTCTTGTCACCTGCCACCTCTGACGAGCAGAGATTAATGTCACCTGCCAACTCTGACTTGAACATGTTCATCTCACCTGCTTCCTCTGATGTCCACATGGTCGTGTCACCTGCCCTCTTTGACATGCAGATGGTCATATCACCTTCCCTGTCTGACATGCACATGATCGTGTCACCTGCCCGCGTTGACGTGGACATGGTCATGTCTCCTGCCCCTTCTAAGGTGTAGATGATTGTGTAACATGCCCCTTCGGATGAGGAGATATTCGTGTCACCTGCCCCTCTGACGTGCACATGGTCATGTCACCTGCCCCCT
>NW_008432857.1:0-370 GCF_000622305.1 Nannospalax galili | reverse complement strand
CAAGGTCATTTGGTCATAATGTCCTGCATTTCCCTTGCACTCCCTGGGAAGTAAATAATTTTAATTGTAAATCAAATGTCATACTGATACAGTTATAAGCCAATATTTGTCAGGTATGTGGTGCTCCAAGGAGATGAATCAAAGTCACCTTTGCCTGGAAATATTTAAAAACATTTACTCCATTATAAAGGACAACTTTCAAGGAAAATCTCCATGTTCAAAGCTATACGGGTTCTTTCTTTATTAACATCTAATCTTTAATTTTTTTCAGTTATTCTTTAAGTTGCAATGTCCTTCGTACTTCTGCATTTTCTCTACTGATTTTATAATTTTCACAATTGCTAAGAGGTCAGTAATTTTATTTCCAAAT
>NW_008432856.1:0-370 GCF_000622305.1 Nannospalax galili | reverse complement strand
GACTTAAGTTAGCTATACCACAAGTTGCAGTTGAGGTTAGTTGATAATGTAGTAAGAAAAGAAAAATACATGTATAATATATTCATTATAAGCATTGGAATGAAAGAAAAATGCAAAATTTGTAGGTAAGAGCATGATGACAGTTAAGACTTAATACAAGAATCAAAAAAAAGTACAATAAAATTCAAAAAAAGTTTTTCCCTAACATGCTTAAACGATATTGAGAATTACGAAATGGGGGCCAGAGAGCTGGCTCAGCAGTTAGAAGCACTGGCTGATCTAGCAGAGGACTTGGTTTTGGTTCTCAGTGCCCACAGACTGGCTAACAACTGTCCTTAACTCCAGTTCCAGGGGATTTAGCATCCTCTTC
>NW_008432855.1:0-370 GCF_000622305.1 Nannospalax galili | reverse complement strand
CTTTGATTTTTGAATCACTAATTACCTTAGATAGAATTCCTAGGAATTATTAACCAATGAACACAAGAAGAGCCTTCTAACATCAACCAGAGACTTGCTTTCCTGGTTAGTACAGATGCTCATGAGATACCACACTGATAGCTACACCTAAGGCTGGGTGTGACGACCATGATGAGGTCTGTTGGTCGGGCAGAGAACTTTGAAAGTTGAATGTCATCTTAAGGAGGTCTAAAGGCAAGTGGAATTCATTAACGAGTCCAAATTTAGAGACTCTGGAGAGATTCCTTATGCAAGAAGCCAGCTAGCCTTGGGTGTGCGTTGCTCGGAGGGCAGGATTTGAGTTAGGTTGAGAAGCATCTAGCAGAGAGTC
>NW_008432854.1:0-370 GCF_000622305.1 Nannospalax galili | reverse complement strand
CAATGCAGTTTGAGGTCTGACTCTTCATTCCCCCCTTGAGTTGTAACATGGATTAAATCTTTAAACCATAGCAAACAAGCAAGCAAACAAGCAATTGTACAGAATCTAGATGTTTTGCAGTTAGCAAACAGTAGTCTGAGGTAAAGGGCCTTCCTGGGTCACTGGACTGTACTGGGTACGGAGGACCTTCAGTTGGATGGTTTGTAGCCGAGTCCATATAAACTTGAGGAGGGCATTTATGAGACATGGGCCACATGTAAGGGCAATCAAGAATATCAGGGGCCCCACCAGTGCTGTAATAAGTGTAGTAAACCATGGAGACCATGTGAATAAGGATTCATACCAGTTTTGTTGTTGGAGTCTAGCATCC